>NW_024610051.1:0-124999 GCF_016920785.2 Ixodes scapularis
CCACTTCGTTCTCGGCATTCCACTTCAATCTGAAGAAATTTTAAGGTCATCTCCAGATCTCCTTCTGACGTTAGTGGCTCTGTAGCTCCGCTGAAGGATTTTCGTCGATGATATTCGATGACGACGTCGGTTGGTAGAACCTTCATTAGTATCTCGTTCAGCATTGCAGAGTAGGACATAGCGTGAACTCCGAGATCTTTTAAGCCACGAATGTGTAGCTGAACGGCGTCGAGAAGTCTTCTTAAGGCACCAACGTCGTTTGGTCATGAGACCTTCTGGAACGTTCGAAGTTTTGAAAGATGGTCTTGCTCGATGAGGTTCTTGTCTCCAAATCTCGCTCGGAGTATAGCCAAAGCGTCTGTGTAGCTGCAGTTAGACCCATGAAGGCCAGTGAAGTCTCTAACTGCGGGTCCGGTGAGAAGGGACCGGAGGTAGTGAAACTTGTCAGCCTGACACAGTTGAGGATGCTGGTCGATCGTGTTTTGGAACATATCCCAGAACGCTGGCCACTGAGAAGTGCTGCCGTCAAATTTCAACATCTCCAACTTCGGAAGTCTTGCTCTGGCGTTCTCGGTGGTGGTCGGAAGGATCGCCGGTGTTCTGTTTACTTCTACCACATGGGCTTCTGGATTCTTCAGAATCTCAATTCGATGACTGAGCATTGCAAATGCCTGCGTTGAGTTGTCCTGGTGGGTCATTACCGCTTGATACTCTTGCTCAAGGTGTTCGTCGCTTACGAAGGATTCGAACTCTCGATCTAAAATTTTCAGCTCTTCGATATTTGTCGTTAATCTATGAAGAAGTGTTGTGAGCGAACTAAGATCGTGATCGTCATTTGCAATAGTTGCCCTGACCTCGTGGATGAGCCGAGTGGTCTGGGCCCGACGAGAAGTTCGCTTGGTCCGTACTCGCTCCATGTGGCTGTCCTCAGAAGCTCCTTGAGGTCTCGGTTGGCTCTCTGTAGTGTTGAAGTAGCCTTCCCGGGTTTTGGCACCGTCAAGTTCCTATGGAAACTTCCTCCAACAGCCTCTGATATCACAAGCGATTTAATCTGAGCAGCTCGTCATGGCGGTTGCACGATCAGTCCAAAGAAAAAAATTGTGCGTGCCCGGGCCTCTGATGGCATGAGATCCTCCTTTTCCTCGCAGTACTTTTCTCCCAGTCGCGAGAGGCTGTTATGTTTAACACCCGCCACGACGCCGTTCTGTATCACCCTTCACGACCAACGTCCCGGACCTTCCCAACAGTCAAACTAGATAAAGCGGTCTGCAGCTACGTTGGAGGTCAGGCTGCACACTCACAACTATCCGCAAATCCTCCTCATTCAGGATCAACATCAATTGTACTCAAAATTAGGAATCACAACTTTACCGCCTTAGTCAATACAGGAGCCGCGAAGTCTTGCATTCCTGAACACATCCGCCGTCGTATGCACGCAGTACTTACTCCGCCGTTGCAAGGACACTTGATGCGTATGGGCAATGGCGATTTGGTTCCGCCCCTCGGATACTGCACCCTTACAATCCGGATTGGTAACAACCGTTACGTTGTTATGTTCATAGTGCTTCCGACCTGCATCGCCGACATCATCTTGGGAATTGACTCTCTGTCTTCAACAGAAGCATTCATTGACTGTGCCAGCCGTGAACTGCATCTCAACTCTTCTGATACTGCCGTGGTTGCTGCTAATGGTTCGCTCGTCACCCTGGTAGCCGACAATGACATACTGCTGCCTCCGTACTCCGCCGCTGTCGCCACACACGTACCGACCCTACCCACCGCAGCAGCTTCTGGTCTCATTGAACCCATCTCTACGCAGCTCGTGACCAAGGGCCTAATCATTCCCTCTTTGCTTGCTACACTCGCGAGTGGAAAACTTCAGTTATGGGTAACCAACTGTTCTTTCGAAGGCCAAATCGTTCCTTCCGGAAGTCGCGCCGCTACAATGCACTCAACAGTGCATCACCAATTTTCCACTCTCCTCCCCACCAGTTCAGACGCGCTCCCTACACCACCCGATTTCAGCAAGCACGTGGAAAAAATAATCGACCCCCGCCTACCACTGACCCAATGACATATATTAGCCCATCTTCTTGCAGACTACAAAACCCTTTTTGACATTAACCCCGGAAAGTTGCCGCAAACGTCGCTTATAGAGCACCAAATTGATACTTGCGATTCATCACCCGTTCGAAGCAGACCGTACAGAGTTTCCCCACAGAACGCCGAGTAATTCAGACACACATAGATGATATGCTCCAAAAGAAAGTAATCGAACCATCTTCCAGTCCATAGTCTTCTCCCGTTGTTCTTGTTAAGAAGAAAGACAGCTCTTGGCGTTTCTGCATTGATTACCGGTGCAAACTAAACAAAGTCACAAGAAATGATGTTTATCACTGCCCAGAATTGACAACACTCTTGATACGCTCCAAGGGTCTTCATAGTTCTCTTCCATGGACCTCCGAAGCGGTTACTGGCAAATTCCTGTCGCCAGTCACGACAAGCCCAAAACGACATTCACTACTTCAACTGGCCTGTATCACTTTAATGTGATGTCATTTGGACTTTGCAACGCTCCAGCCACCTTTGAGCGTATGATGGACTCTCTACTACGCGGCCTTACGTGGAACATCTGTCTGTGCTACCTCGACGACGCTGTCGTGTTCGCTCCGACTTTCGACGAGCACCTACACCGGCTGCGTATGGTCCTGCAGTGTTTCCGAGCCGCCGGTCTACAACTTAATTCCAAGAAATGTACGTTTGCTGCTCCACAAATTAAAGTACTGGGTCAAATCGTCAGTGCTTCCGGCATCAGCCCAGACCCCGACAAACTCCGAGCTGTGGCTGAATTTTCTGTACTACTGAAAGTGAAAGATGTCCGGGTCTTCCTAGGATTATGCACTTATTTTCGAAAATTTATTTGTGGTTTCTCTGACATCGCGGAGCCTCTCAATAATTTACTAAGGAATGGTGTACGCTTTCAGCGAACCAAGGAATAGCAGGACTCGTTCGAGTCTTTAAAAACAGCGTTAACCTCTGCCCCGATCCTTGGACATTTCGTCGAAGGCGCAGATACAGAAATAAGAACAGACGCCAGCGGTCACGGTGTGGGAGCAGTTTTGGCCCAGACCATTCGAAATGAGCAGCGAGTAATAGCATATGCCAGTAGAACTTTGACTACTTCTAAAAAAATTTCTCAACGACTGAAAAACAATGTTTAGCGGCTATATGGGCAATTCAAAAGTTCCGCCCCTACCTGAATGGTTCACCATTCAGCATTGTGACTGACCACCATGCCCTCTGCTGGCTAGCAAGCCTCAAAGATCCAATGGGCCGTCTTGGACGGTGGTCATTAAAGCTTCAACACTACACTTTCACGGTTGTCTGCAAATCGACGCTGACGGTTTGTCCCGATGTCCACTTCCCACCGATCCTATACTCCCTGCACGCATCGGCACAGCAGACCCAGCAGCAGTCCTCGACAATGTCGACATACGATCGGCACAGCTGTCCGATGCCTTCTTGAAACCTATCATTGACACCCTCCACGGCACTCTGCGATGCCCAAACCGTCGCACAGAGCGCCGCGCCCGCCTATTCACTCTTCATGAGGGTGTTCTTTACAGACGGAACTATGATCCCCAAGGACGACCGCGGCTGCTCGTCGTGCCACGTCATCTTCAGAAAGA
The DNA here is from genome assembly GCF_016920785.2 of Ixodes scapularis. Taxonomy (NCBI): domain Eukaryota; kingdom Metazoa; phylum Arthropoda; class Arachnida; order Ixodida; family Ixodidae; genus Ixodes; species Ixodes scapularis. The sequence goes on from NW_024610051.1 coordinate 3,690, forward strand.
ACTCATTCGAATCCACCACGACCGCCCTACAGTCGGACACCTCGGGTTCTCCACAACATAGTTCGAAATTCGGGGAAAATACTTCTGGAGCGGAATGCAACGCACCATCATGCGATATGTTCGCGCGTGTCACCTATGCCAGACCAAGAAAAATCCTACAACAAAACCGGCAGGAGCAATACGGCCCATCCCTCCCCCTAACCACATGTTCGAACGCATTGGTATTGACTTTCTTGGCCCCTTTCCACTCTCGACCTCAAATAACCGTTGGGTAATCGTCGTCGTCGACTACTCCACACGCTATGCCGAAACAAAAGCCGTACCAGCCGCCACAGCCTGCGAAGTAGCTACCTTCTTCCTGCACTCCATCGTGCTTCGTCACTGTGCCCCTCAGTACATAGTCACAGACCGCGGTACTCCATTCTTAGCTCACTTGCTTCAAGAACTCCTCCGTCTCACTAAGTCCGTGCACAACATCACGAGTGCGTATCATCCACAAACAAATGGCCTCACCGAACGTTTCAATCAGACTCTAGCTTACATGATCTCCATGTACGTCGCAGACGATCACAAAAATTGGGACGTCATTCTTCCATACGTCACGTACGCCTATAACACCAGCCGCCAAGCCACCGCAGAATACTCCCCTTTCTACCTCCTATACGCAAGAGAGCCACTCTCAACCTTGGATACCGTTTTACCCTATGTTGATGACACTGCACATGACGACCACACCGACGAAGTTCTCTACCACGCAGAGGAAGCAAGACAACTGTCCAGGATTCATACACTACGGACGCAGCAACATCAAACCCTTCGTCATGCCGAAACCCACACTGATGTCGCGTACCAAGTAGGCGACGAAGTTTATTCTGGACACCTCTACGATCTCCTGGGAAGAGCGAGAAAATCCAAAAACGCTTCACTGGCCTCTTCAGGATCTTACGACGCCTCTCGTCCACCAACTACGAACTTGTTCCAGTTTCGGCCCCTCGTGATCAGCGTTCAAGATCAACCGACATAGTGCACGTCGCACGCATCAAGCCCTACTACCGCCAAGCACCATAAACACACGTGCCGGCGGTCCGGCACGTTCCTCACCGGGAAGGTAACTGTTAGGAAAGACAACGGCGTGCCGCGAGTCGCGCGCTCAAGTGTCGGCCGCAGAGTGCCCGCGCGATTCGATTCAGACTGACTTCACCTGGCTGCGCTGCGGCACTGACCATCATCTACAATCCTCCGATCATCTCATTAAACCTGCACAACGTTGCCTCACAATATATATATATATATATATATATATATATATATATGTATCCTCCGTAAAAAGGAGGTAAATGCTTTGAAACGTATTTATTGGACGACGTTCCGAGCGGGCACCGCTCTTCATCAGGTCCTAATGTTGCAGTGAAAGTTGGAAGCCCGCCACTTTGACACGGCGGCAAAAAAAAGAAAGGAACATTAAGGAAAGGCGAAAAAACAACTTCTCAAGACCGACCATGGGTAGAGGAAGACCACGGCCAGGGAAGGGGCCCCGCATGCATCCCCAACAACCTCCCGCTAGATGCCGTTGGCGCTCGGCAGAGTCCAGAACCACGGCCGGACTGGAAGCGCGCGCTTTCTTTTTCTTCTTACGGCCTTTGCAATCGCCCGGGAGTCAATGGCATTTTTTCTCCGTATGTAGTTCACTTCCTTGCCGCCAGGAGTCCAACCACTTCACCCCACTATACCCCACTCGGAGAGTCCCTTCGAGCTGTATTGCGCTGGTGTTCGAGCAACGTAGGTTGTTGTTTTGGCAACGGTTCCTCAGAATACTTATGATTAACCATGCAAAGACGATCACGGACGAAAATGAAAAATCAGCTGGGTATGTGCACAAGTCTTCGAGGAAGCACTTCAGGCTGTAATTTGCACTGTGCGAAAATTGTACAGACTACTACACCCTCGTCTAGAGCAGCTGATCGACTTCATGTGCGGCCAATGAAATGATGATGCAGACCACGGCAATAGGGATTGGGTCTGCTTACATTTGACGAGAAGGTACGAATTATTTATCATCTAAAGTTCCTCCACGTAAAAAGGGTCTGTGTCCTCCTGTTCTTCAGCTGCAACAAAAGTCCTGGAGGTAAAGACGAGTATAGTTTTTCCGCAATCGCATTCGCTGTCCCTTCTTACTACTTTTTACTCCCGAATATCTGGGAGATGTGCGTCAAATATTCACCGTTTTCGCCTCATCAGAAGCGCATTAGTTAGTGGCTGAGGGTTTAAACGTAAGGATCAAATGTCAAAGGCTATAAAAATCTCGGCCGCAAGTTGCGACAGCGTTGAGATACACTGTCAGACGCGCTTTGTGCAAACGGCAAAGGGTAGCCCAGGGGTGAGGTGACGGCGCCCCCCGCGAATTGCGGCGGGAGGTGGCGATTGCCCCAATTACAAAGGCCGTAATAAGAGAAAGAGAGCGCGCGCTTCCAGTCCGGCCGTGCCAGAACGAAACAAGGGAATAAAACAAAATCAAGTGGGCCCAAAAGTGCGCCCGGGTGGCCAAGAAGAGCCAGCAGAGACAGAGGAGCAGCTCGGGCGCGAACCGAGACGCGTGATGGTTCATGTTACACACCCAAACACCCCTCTCCACACCCCCCCCCCCACACACACACGCCCACACGCTCACGTGCAAGCATGTCACCCCCCCCCCCCCCCTTTTTTTTTCTTCTTCCATTTTCCTTATTTCTATTGTTCTCACCTCCCGCCTCCCCATCTCGCACCCGAGAGCGAAGACATTCCTCGAGGTCGTAATGATGTCCAGCGCAGGGAGAACTCTAGGCAGGGGATTCCGTCTGTTCGTTTTCCCGTCAACGGGGGGGGGGGGGGGGGGGTGTTCCGAGGAGGTGAACTGTTCAAGATGTAAGCAGCTAAGCAGGCCGGCGCTCTCGTTAATGCCCGCTCGAAGCGTGTTAAACTTTTTAATTAGGTACGATTCCCTTTTGCTTCCTTTCGCGTGCTGTACTGAATCCCGATTGAAGTATAGTTACAAATATTTTGTTTATGTGGTGTTGATCGAGACGCATATGTTTGGAGAGCGGGAGTTTGGGGAGTGTGCTAAGGTGGGACTTGTGATATATATATATATATATATATATATATATATATATATATATATATATATATATATACGTGTAGAGCATTCGGACCTCAAACATGCAGGGGGGCGACGCATCTTTTGTTAGTCCTGCAATTTAGTTTTCAGGTAAATTCGCGAATCCTGTTGCGTGTTCGAGGTCCGAGGTCAACTGTTAAACATAACGCGGGAGCGTTGGCCGAAGAGACTGCATGAGCCATCTACGGGCTCACTCTGGAAGCTTATGCCGCTGTTGTTTTCTGGAGTTACAATCCCAGCTCCGAAACAATCACCGATGCGTGACTCGGCGATAAGAAAAATCGCTTTTCGATTGTTTTTGTTGTTGTTTAAAGAAGGTGACTTTTATTAGAAGAACTGCAAGATCACCGAGATATGGTAGCCCGGCATGGTAAATGAGTAATGTTACTAAACAGACTGGAAAAAACAACAAAACAAACAAGTAAAAATTTAAAGCATGGGTGATAAAGAAGGGAACGAGCAGGTCGTGCGATAATTGTATCGGGGAGTGGCGCCAATCCCAAGAAGAGCCGGCTTATTCTCTGCCGCATCATCGATTTAATCGCTAGATAGCTCTGCTATCAGTTTCGGCCACCGCTCCCGCATTATGTTTAACAGTTGACACACTGTACATAAGGGGCTCCGCATGGCGAACCGGAGTCAGTCTCGCCCCAGCGTTCGACTCTGCTGTTACGCCGACTTCGACGCCCGCGACGCTCTGTTATTATCTTTTGTACCCCTTCATTTTTGGCAAAAGTTCGCCACATTAACTTTTATTTCTTCCTGTTTATTCATTGTTTTCTCGGTCACCACCCGTGACATTTTGGTGGAATTGCTGGGTACTGCATTCTATGCCCGTTAATCCTACCCCTCCAAGGACATCCCGGCTAAGCGACGTGCTCAACCCCGGAAGGCTACCCTTCGCCGAAGACTCCGAAGTCCAAAGAAGCCGTCGTACCAAAGGTCAGTCCCCTGAATTGGGTATGCTGGCGGACAAGCCCAGCCCGAAGAAGACGACGATGGTCAACCAGTCGCAAGCCCCCGCCGCTTCTCCCGTCATCTTCATGCCCGTCGCACCGCGGACGGCTGCCCCCTTCCACGGTGAACTCTACGAAGATGCCGAGGATTGGATTGACCAGTACGAACGTGTCGCCCGCCACAATGGCTGGACCGACGAGCAGCGTCAGCAAAACGCGTACTTCTCGCTCGAAAGGATTGCCAGGTACTGGTACGGAAATCACAAGCCTTCTTTGACGTCGTGGGATGTTTTCAAAAGCCAGCTGAAGGCAACATTTTTCAGTCAACACCGAAGAGAGAGTGCCGACAACCTGCTGCAATCGAGGACCCAGGGCCCCATTGAAAGTGTCACGAGCTTTGGGGAAGACGTCCTTCATCTGAGCTCCCGCGCCGACCCTCAGGACACCAGGGAAAAGAAGCTGCGTATTTTGATGCGTGGCGTGAAGGACGACATCTTTGGTAGACTTGTACGCAACCCACCGACGACCGTTCAACGATTTGTCACGTCGGCGACGAACATCGAGCCTGCTCTGCAAGCCCAAGCCAGCGACTACCAGAGGCTACCCGGCGTCAACGCGGTTCTGCAGTCCCCTTGTGACCTCGCCCACGGCATCCCGGGCATTCGAGAGCTTATTCGCGACGTCGTCCGGGAGGAGCTTAAGAAGCTTCTGCCGACTGCTGAGCACCCGGCCACAATATCAATTGCCGAGGTTGTTCGAGAGGAGGTTCAGCGAGCGTTCCTTCCGGCTGCCCCTGTCACCGTGGCCGCAGCCGATGAGCCGACGCTCACCTACGCCGCAGTGGCCCGATGACCGCCGCCAGCTGCTCAACATTGCGGGGCGGCGCCACGACGAAACTCACCAACGCAGGCGTACCCCCGACGCAGCAACGAAGGACGTCAGTACGACCACCGAGACCAGCCGGCGCCAAGAAAAACCGACGTGTAGAGGACAGCGGATCGACGACCCCTCTGCCATCACGGCGCTGAAGCCGACCATATTTATCGTCGATGCTCCAACCGACGACTCGGGCTGCGAGGGTTCCACCCGAACGACCCACGCTCCTGTTATGGTGAACGCACTACGGAGATCGACGAGCACCTGCGACGACCTCAGTCGCCCGAGCCTGCGTCCCGCCGAGAGTTCCGGTCGCCTTCGCCACGTCGTCCAGCTTCGCCCATGCACCAACCCCGAAGTGAAAGCCTGTCGCCCCTCGCTCCACACCGGGCACACTAGGCGCGGCAACCCCTGGAGGTGGAGTCGCCGAAGACGACCGACGTAAAGAGCCTCCAAGAAAGACGGAGCGCTCCCACTCTCCCGACGGTACGCATCACAACGACGCTCCTGCATCGGTGTCCAACAGCCTAAAAGTTGTTATCGACGGCCTCGACGCATCGGCACTCGTGGACACCCGAGCAGACTACTCAGTCTTGTGTGGGAGGCTCTCCCGCCGCCTTCAAAAAGTCATGACGCCGTGGGATGAACCCCAAATACGAACCGCCAGAGGACATCTCATCACGCCAATCGGGAGATGCACTGCTCGCGTCGAGATCCACGGTGAAATGAACCCTGTGAAGTTCTTCGTTCTGCAAGACTGTTCGAGGGACGTTATGCTCGGAATGGACTTTCTCTGCAAGTATGGCGCCGTCATCGACCTCGGGGCAAACCAGCTGACGCTGTAAAAGCCTGTTCTACCGCCGGTGGAGACCAACACGACGTCAACCGCGATCCGAGTTATCGCTGACCATGTGAACTTACCGCCGCGGTCGAGTGTTTTCGTCACCGTCATAACTGACGCAGCCATGCATGGTGAAGCTCTTCTGGAAGGCGGCGTTCAACTGTTCCTCAAGAAAGGAATTGGCGTCGCACGAGGCGTAACGGATCTTCAAGAAGGACGTACAACTGTTCTTGTGACAAACTTCCGAGTGGAGCCGCAGCACCTAACGAAGGGTACCACCGTGGGCCACATCGAGGAGCTTCAAGCGCACGCTGTGGTTACCGCAATCTCCGAGGAAACTTCGTCGCCACAGCAGAAGAGCATGTCGCCGCCGCCGCTCGACATCAACCCCGAGCTCCCAGCTCCTAAGCGCCGGCAACTGGTTGACCTCATCGCTGAATACAGTGACTGTTTTGCCACCTCGTCGAAAGTTCGCCAAACACCAATGGCGAAACAACGATTTATTACCGACGTCGACGCGCCCCCTGTCCACCAGTCACCGTATCGAGTCTCCTTAAAGGAAAGGAAGGTGATTCAGGATCAAATCCAGGAAATGCTCGATGACAACATCATTCAACCCTCAAGAAGTCCATGGGCGTCCCCAGTCGTCCTTGTAAAGAAGAACGACGGAACCCTGCGGTTCTGCGTGGACTATCGTCGACTGAACGCTGTGACAAAGTAGAAGGTCCAGAGCCGTTTATACTGAGAGAGTTTGGCGATGGGCGGAGCTTGTTGGCCGCTAGAACAAGCGGATTTCGCGATAACACAATATGGCGTTACTTCTTTGTCTTGTTCATTCCTGTGAAATCGCGTAGAGTTCCTATGAGTCAGATCCACAATATGGCGGACGGAAGTAGTCATCCCCCGGTTGTCAGACTACGCTGCTGTGGTTGTCAGACTGTCAAAATCTCCTTAAGAAGGCCAAACTCTCTCAGTATAAACGGCTCTGAGAAGGTCTAACCGCTCCCCTGCATCAACGATACGTTAGAGTTAGACCGACTGCGCCACTCCCGATATTTTTCGCCGATGGACCTGAAGAGTGATTACTGGCAGATTGAAGTTGAAGAACGCGACGTGGAGAAAACTGCCTTGTCACTCCCGACGGACTGTGCGAATTCAAAGTGATGCCGTTCGGGCTTTGTAAAGCGCGAGCCACCTTCAAGCGTGTTATGGACACCGTGCTGGCAGGTCGGAAATGGCAGAGCTGCCTCGTCTACCTCGACGACGTCGTGGTATTTTCACGAGATTTGGACGAGCACCTGAAACGACTTCGAGCCGTGCTTCAAGCCATCAAGACCGCCGGCCTGTCACTCAAGCCAACAAAATGTCGATTCGCCTATGGTGAACTTGAGTTCTTTGGCCACGTCGTGAACAACAAAGGTGTTCTGCCTGACCCCGAGAAGGCCTGCGCCGTAGCTGCATTTACGCCGCCGTCTGAAAAGAAGGCGGTGAGAAGATTCCTCGGACTCTGTACCTACTACAGACGATTTGTTCGGGACTTCGCCAAGCTGTCCGCACCGCTCACGCACCTCACGAAGGACGCCGTAAAGTTTGAATGGACAGAAGAACACCAGCGGTCATAGACTCGTTCGATGAGCTCAAACGAAGACTCCAGACGACGCCGATCTTTGGCCATTTGGACCAATTCGCTGAAACAGAGATTCACACGGACGCCAGTAACACCGGACTTGGCGCGGTACTTGTCCAAATGCAAGACGGGGCGGAGGGAGTCATTGCATACGCGAGTCGGACGCTGTCTAAGGCGGAGAACTACTCAACGACTGAAAAGGAGTGCCTGCCTGTCGTCTGGGCAATAACAAAGTTCCGCCCATATTTGTGTGGAAGCACTCTTCGCGTGGTCACAAATTACCACTCGCTCTGCTGGCTTGCGAATCTGAAGGACCCTCCGGACGCCTCACGCGGTGGAGCTTACGACTAGAGGGGTTCAACATGACCGTGGTGTACAAGTCCGGCCGGAAGCACAATGACGCTGACTGCCTGTCAAGGGCCCCAGTCGAGGCCGGTCCTGCCTGCATCGAAGACGACGACGATGAGTGCTTCGTCGGCGCTCTGGATGTCAGCGACATGGCAGCACTCCAACTAGAAGACCCCGAATTATGAGCGCTCATTGAGCACCTAGAGGGACAAGCGAGTACGGTGCCCCGTGCTTTCTTACGAATCCTGCCTACCTTCTCCATAGGGCAAGGGGTGCTGTACAAAGAGAACTTCGTCAACAACAGCACAGCGTGGCCGTTGGTTAATCCTTCCAGCCTTCGAGAAGAAATCTTCCAAGGATGCCATGACGAACCAACGGCTGGACACCTCGGCTACAACAGGACACTCGCCAGGATTCGAGAAAAGTACTACTGGCCCAAGCTACCGAAGACCGTTCACCTTTACACTCGATTATGCCACGAGTGTCAGCGACGCAAGAAACCGCCGACGAAGCCGGCAGGTCTCCTGCAGCCGATTGCTCCCCCAACCGCGCCGTTCCAGCAGATCGGAATGGATCTACTAGGTCCTTTCCCACCATCGACGCAAGGAAACAGATGGATAATCGTCGCCACAGATTATCTCACGCGGTACGCCGCAACGAAAGCACTTACTTCGGGGACTGCTGTGGATGTCACCAAGTTTTTCATCGAATCCATCGTCCTCCGGCACGGCGCTCTTGAAGTTCTGATCTCAGACCGTGGATCATCGTTCTTGGCCCAGCTGACGCAAGAAATCCTTCGTCTTAGCCACACCAGCCACCGGCGCACCACCGCGTTCCACCCGCAGACCAACGGGCTGACAGAGGGACTCAACAAAACCATCGCCGACATGATCTCCATGTACGTCGACATGGAGCATAAGACATGGGACGAGGTGTTGCAGTACATTACATTTGCCTACAACACGGCCGTGCAACAGACCACCGGGGTGTCAGCGTCAAACGCCTTCCGCGCGGAGAGCCACCTTGCCTGCCAGACAGAGACCCAGACAGTCGACCAAAAATTTCGACCAGCCCGGGCTTTCCCATTGCACCTCCGTGGAGCCCCAGAATCGGCCCCCCCGGTTTACGTGACCCGGGCGGGATTCCGAGGCGAGAGGAGCAAGGCGTCGGGTTACGTCTCACCGAGGAGAAGCCCCTCCGCAAGAGAGAGGACTCCAGACGCCGTACGATACGGACGGGACGACCGCTCTTCCCTCCGACATAATGTAACCTTGTGTAACCGATTGTAATCCCAGTTAATAAACGTCTTGTTAATTTTAAATCAACCCCAGTCTACGCATTAATGTTACGATTACCTACGAACTCCCAAAACCCCAACGGGTAACCTGACATGGCGCAACCGACATCAACGGAGGGTACGAGCGGCCACACCCCGTCAACGAGCGTCAACGAAAGCGAAACCAAGGAACGACGCTTTACGGTCAACGACGCTTTGAACGCAGTGAACGCTGATGATCTTCACCTCTTCTCCAAATACGAGCTGGTGGAAGAATTGAGGTCTCGTCATCTCCCATGCAGCGAACCGAAAAAGCAACTCATCCGCAGACTTCTAGACGACAACGCCAATCGACGAGGAGCTGAAGGCACGGTGGAAACCCTCACGTCCGTCAGCGAGACTCGCAACGAGCAGCAAGCTCGCATCGAGGAACTCTCGACAGCCAACGACAAGCTCCAAGCCGATGTCGAACGCCTACAAGCCGAGATGCAACGCCTCATCCAAGCTGTATCTTTGACGAAGGCATCAGACGTTCCCAAAGACGTAGCAACAGCTCCCAGCAACGGCCCGACAGTGCAACGGCTGGAGCCAAGCGACATCCCAACGCGACCAACGCCCACGCAGAGCAACGTCATCATTCCCGAAGTTCCCCCACAAACGTCGACTCCACACGAAAACGAACGACACGAAATCACCCATCTTCTCGGGATGATCGTCGAGACGCAAGCCCGATTCTCAGAGTCCATGGCACGACAAGGGCAACCACTGCAGGTGCACTCAACGAGAGACACCTCAACAGCAATCCCCATCTACGACGGTGCCATCGAGACCAATATCAAGCACTGGATCGCCGAGGTGGAACGTATCGCAGCCCTAGCTCATTGGACTCCTCAACTTGCCCTCGTGAACGCCATTTCACGACTCCGCGGATCAGCGAAAGATTGGCAATCATCATACGGATCAAAAATCAACGATTGGGACTCTTGGAAAAACGAAATCACCGAGAGGTTCAAACGAAAAATGACCATGCAGGAATTCCTCGAGTTCCAAGAGAAACGACAACTCGTCGAAAGTGAGTCGATCGTCCAATACATTTACTCTAAAAACGCAAAGCTCGACATGGCACCATATACGCTTGCTATGGAAGAACGCATATCCCTCATTTTGAACGGGATAAAGGACGATAATTGGGCTAACCCATTAGCCGCGCAGTGCTGCAAAACGGTTATCGAACTGATCGAACGCGCAGCCATGCTCGATTGTCGAAGACGGACCGAAAAACCAAGCACGCAGGCACAGCAATCTAGATCGTCAGGAAAGACCAACATTCAACGCCAAACGCACCGAGCACCGAGCAATCCGCACCGAGCAGCCTATTCAAGAGGCCTCCCTCCCGACAGTGCTTCAATTGTAGTGAATCTGGTCACCTGTCACGCGATCGCACCAAACCCAAAACGACCGCAACACTCCGTGCAGAAGAACGACGCAACACTGGCTCAACGTCGAACGCTCAGAGCTCAGTTACGAACCGACAAGCAAACTGCTTTCTACGATCCACTGGAGGCAGCCTTCCAATTGTCGACGGATTCGTGCACAACGATAGGCCCGTTAAAGTCTGCATTGACAGCGGTGCTAACGTCTCCATCATCGCACCATCCGCGCTTCACGTAGGGACGGAAACGAGCCCATGGAAAGGACAAGAGCACATCCAAGTCCTCGATCGCAAGCTTGAACCGAAAAGCACAACAAAGCTGGACATCACTGTTGGTACCACACGAACGCAGCTTCCCAACGTAGTTATCGCTCCATTGCCAGCGCCTTTGGACGTGATACTGGGATCTGACTGGCGCCAACAAGCCAACGTTGATGTGACTTTCCATACATCGAACGATGTCACGATCGTGCAAATACCGAACGACGACAACGAGCAATCCGCACGCGACATGCGCGATTCAACGACATCCACGCATCAGAAAGGCAGAACCGCAGAGACACTAATCGTTTCGTTCTGCAAACGAGAATCCAGTACACCGACCGCCATCGAAGAGACGGAATACGTAAGATTCAACACGAAAAAAACAGACCCCAAGCAAAGAGTTGCTTCAGGACATCGAGGAAACGGTGTCAGAAATGACAAAAGACGCGACACCCGATGAAGCGGACAAACTACGGTGTATTCTCATCCGGCACAGCGATGCCTTCGTGTCAGAGGGGGAATCACTCGGACTTTGCCCACACGCCGAACACTCCATCGATTTACGGGACGACATACCAGTCGTATCCCGGGCATACAGGTGCTCCCCAGCGGACAGAAAATTTATCCGCAATCAGGTCGACGACTACATCCAGAAGGGAATCATACAGCCAAGCGAAAGCGAGTATGCCGCACCGACGATTGTTGTGGATCAACCGCACCACCCAACGACTCCGCGAAGGATGGTTCACGACTACAGGAAGCTAAACGCGAAGACTGTGAATCCCTCCTATCCCATGCCCATCATGGAAGATGTGATCGAGATATCATGCGTGACCAGTCGAGGTACTTCAACATAATGGATGTAAAGACAGCTTTCCTCACCGTACGCGTGAAACCGGATGATATCCACAAAACGGCATTCGTAACACCGGACGGAAAGTACGAGTACCTCCGAATGGCATTTGGATTTTGCAAAGCTCCACAGACTATGCAGAAAGTGATGCGACGCACATTCGACGGATTGCCACGAACCTCCACTTACATGGACGACGTAGGGCAAGGAGCAACAACGGTCAAGGAAGCACTAGAACTCCTCGACTCAGCTCTCCACAGAATCGTCACCAACGGACTGAAAATGGACATTAAGAAATGCCAACTCGTGCGCGACAACGTCGCTTTCCTCGGATACGAAATATCATCGGACGGACGTACGCTTGACCAAGCTCGAGTCGTCGCAGTCGACAAGTTTCAACCCCACATGAACGCCAAGAAGCTGTACTCGTTCCTACAGTTCGCCAACCACTACCGTAAGTTCATCCCTGATTTTTCAGCACGTACTCGTATATTGAGAGATCTGATCGCCAGAGAGACACCTTTTATGTGGACGCATGAACACCAAGACGTGGTCGACTCTCTGAAGCACGCTCTCAAACACCCTCCACTTCTTGCGAGCTTCCAACCAGACTGCCCGACGCATGTGCACGTTGACGCATGCCAGACCGGCCTCGGAGCCATACTCAGTCAGATGCAAGACGGCAGGGAACGGGTGATCGAATACGCAAGCCGATCGCTGAACAAACACGACACCAACCTTCACTCCAACATGCTCGAATGCATGGCGCTGCATTGGGCAGTGACAGAGAAGTTCTCTATTTACCTGCGGGGTGGACCGCGTTTCACTGTATTTACGGACAACTTCAGCGTGGCGTATTTGGCTCAGAAGGGAGCAACGAATCGCCGATTCGCTCAATGGACGCTCGACCTTGCTGAATACACGTTCGACGTTGTTCACGGGCCAGGAAAATTGAACACGGCAGCCGACGCCCTCTCGCGACAGGGAGAAAGCGAGAGTATGCCAGAAGACATCCTCAAAACGGTACCGGCGGGTAAAGGGTTGACGTGCTACGCCATTGTGGCAGGAGATCACAGTCACCTGAGCAACCTGCAGGCATGGGACGCAGAATGCCAGAAGTTAGCGTCACTGGCGAGCGACGAAAACAGCCTGTACAACAACGAGAACGACGTCCTCACGAAAGAAACCACGGAGAAAGGACGCATTGTAAAGAGAATTGTCGTTCCCGCCACGCTCCGAGACTCTGTGATGAGGATTTTTCACGACAACTCAGGACACATGGGAACGGAAAAGACGAGGGAACTCATCCTACGAAAGTACTGGTGGCCGACTTTGCTCAAAGATGTGCGTCGTTACGGACAGTCCTGCCACACGTGTCAGACGATTAACGCGCGCACAACACGGAGCAAAGGCTGCTTGAGTCCTCAAGCCATCCCGAACAAGCCCAATGTGGTGATCTCGCTGGACCACCTCGGTCCAATCGACACGAGCGACGACAAGGGCTACATTCTCGTATGTGTTGACCACGCCACAAGATACATGGACGCAGTGGCAGTACCGAGCACTGCATCAACGCACTACGTGGACTTCCTGATGAACCGATGGATTCCTCGATTTGGGGTGCCGGAAGTCATCATTACCGATCAAGCACGAGGTTTTGTCAACAAACGCACGACAGCGCTCCATCGTCGGCTGGGCATCGAACATGTCAACACTCCACCCTACTGGCCGCAGTCGAACGGTCTCGTCGAGAGAATGGTTGGATCTCTGAAGCAGGTGCTTCTGAACATCGTCGGACAACGACATGATTGGAGCAGAGTGCTGAACGACGCGACGCTGGCCATAAACGTCAGCAAGCACAAGCACAGCGACTGGAGCCCCTTCTGGCTTATGCACGGATACAACCCGAAGCTTCCGGGAGAACTGAACATCGGTTCAGTCGACGAAGATATATCCGAGAGCGAAAGGCTTCACGAGCTCGCCAAAAGCCGAGACGAAACAAGGGCCAGCCTGCGGGCAAGCCAAGAGTACTCCAGGCTCCGGTACGGCAGAGAAAGAGGAACTCCAGACATTAGAACAGGAGACACCGTTCTTCTCCAGATAGGCGCCAGAAGCGGCACCCTGGATGCGCGATTCGACGGACCCTATGAAGTAACCGACCTCCTCGGAGACAACCTGGTAACGATTCGCCGAATTTCGCCAGCGCATGGGAAATTAAATGTGAAGACAGTCAACGTGGAACAAATTCGTCTCTACAACGAACGGGATCTGAATCCGGCAGAACTCTTCACCACGGCCGAGGGACCTGGTGATCTGAGGACAGATCATATTTAAAGGAGGGCGTGTCAGCGTCAAGCGCCTTCCGCGCGGAGAGCCACCTTGCCTGCCAGACAGAGACCCAGACAGTCGACCAAAAATTTCGACCAGCCCGGGCTTTCCCATTGCACCTCCGTGGAGCCCCAGAATCGGGCCCCCCGGTTTACGTGACCCGGGCGGGATTCCGAGGCGAGAGGAGCAAGGCGTCGGGTTACGTCTCACCGAGGAGAAGCCCCTCCGCAAGAGAGACGACTCCGGGACGCCGTACGATACGGACGGGACGACCGCTCTTCCCTCCAACATAATGTAACCTTGTGTAACCGATTGTAATCCCAGTTAATAAACGTCTTGTTAATTTTAAATCAACCCCAGTCTACGCATTAATCTTACGATCACCTACGAACTCCCAAAACCCCAACGGGTAACCCGACAGGGGTGACACCCTTTCAGCTGGTGCAGGGCAGGAAAGTAACGACCATGCTCGACGCGATGCTACCCCACGAACCAGCTGACGATGGAAGCCCCGATGCCCAAGTGGTTGCTCAACGAGCCGAAGAAGTTCGCCAGCTCGCCCGACTCCAAATTTAAGATCAACAACGTGTCGACGCTACCCGGTACAACCTTCGTCGTCGGGACGTCCACTTCCAGCCCGGAGACCGCGTATGGGTCTGGACACCGATTCGCGGCCGTGGTCTCAGCGAGAAACTCCTGAAACGGTATTTCGGACCCTACAAGATACTTCGTCGACTTGAAGATCTGAACTACGAGGTGATGCCGGACGGAACAAGAACATCATCACGCCGCCCACCACGACCTGAAGTCGTCCACGTCGTGCGCCTGAAGCCGTCCTACGCTCGATAGGACTGTGGACCTTATGTGTTTCAAATGACCCTTTAGTTTACCGTTCTTTTTATTTGCTTTGTTTTGTTTTGTGTTGCATCGGGGCGATGCACTTTTTTAAAATGGGGGAGTCATGCCGCACGCGCAGCTCGCCGAGGAGGCAGCGCGCACGTGGCCTAACGGTTATCGTGCCTGCCTCCCACGGGAAAAGCCAGGGTTCGATTCCAGGGAGCGACGCATCTTTTCTTATTCCTGCAATTTAGTTTTCTGGTAAATTCGCGAATCCTGTTGGGTGTTCGAGGTCCTAATGTTCTACGCGTCGAACTTTCTAGCCCGATTATTCCAGAATCTTACGCATGTACATAAGGGGCTCCGCGTGGCGAACCGGAGTCAGTCTCGCCCCAGCGTTCAACTCTGCTGTTACACCGACTTCGACGCCCGCGACGCTCTGTTATTAGAGCGCAGCTCTTAGGGGCCCGTTCCCGGCTTGAGCGGCGTCGGCGTCGCCGTCGGCGTAACCAAGGTCACCCCAAGGTCACGCGGCCCCCAAGGTCATCCCAAGGTCACGTGACCCCCAAGGTCACGTGACCCCAGAGGTCACGTGACTCCTCTCCCGAGGTCACGTGACCTCGGGGTGTCACGTGACCTTGGGGGTCACGTGACACCCCCCCCCCCCCCGAAGTCACGTGACACCCCCAAGGTCACGTGACCACCCCCAGGGGCCCGTGACCCCCGCCGAGGTCACGTGACCTCCCCGATGACGTCATCGTCACTGATGACGTCACCGGCATCCGCATCGTCATCATCCCTGATGACGTCATCGGTGACGTCACTGATGACCTCACCGGCATCCGCATCGTCCTCGTCATCATCACTGATGACGTCATCAGTGACGTCCCGGCATCCGCATCGTCATCGTCATCATCACGGATGACGTCATCAGTGACGTCACTGATGACGTCACCGACATCCGCATCGTCATCGTCATCATCGCTGATGACGTCATCGGAGTCCGCATCGTCGTCGTCACTGATAACGTCATCAGTGACGTCACTGATGACATCATCAGTGACGTCACTGATGACATCATCGGCATTGTCACGTGAACCCTTCAAGGTCACGTGACCCCCCCTAGGTCACTTCACCCCCCCCCCCCCCGGTACCCTTCCCTCCTGCTCCTCAAGAGCTGCGCTCTAATTCGGTGTTACAGGGAGTTGTAAACGGCTTTCACTTTTTTATCTTTTGTACCGTTTTATTTTTTGGCACAAGGTCGCCACATTAAACGTTTATTTCGTCCTGTTTATTTATTGTTTTTTTGCGGTCACCCCCCGTGACAATATATATATGTATATATAATTGTAGCACAATACTTTTTTAACATAAGTTTAATTTAGCATTTTTTGAAGTGGAGCGAGTAGAGCGAGTCATCGGTTGCTCGACCAACACTGGAAAGCGTGCCGCCAGCGTTTCCCGGCTACAATTAAGTTACCTATTCGCGAGCACTGAAATTAAGGAAAACAATAACGAATTGAACAACAGAAGACTAAGAATTTATTTATTTTTTTATTAAATACCTTCAAGGCCCTGGGGCATTACAGAGGGGAGTGGTACAAGACAAATTTGGAAAACAAACAATATACAAACACTAAAAGCCAAGCACGAAAAATGTAAAAAAAAAGTGTAAACAAATTAAGAAATGTATAAAACAAGGCAAACAAACAAAGAGAAATATTAACATAGGTAAGTAGTCAACGCACTTTTAAACAAGTCAAAGGATGATATGTTTACTAATTGCGCGGGAAGGCGATTCCACTCTGAAGATGTCCTTAGAATAAAAGAGTTATAATAGGCTGAGGTAATGCAATGAGGAATTCCGACTTTAAATTGATGATCTACGCACGGCGAGATGAAAACAGGATTTAACATTAGTTTGTGTTTTAGCGAAGTATTGGAATGATAAATTTTATAAAAAAGACACAAACGAGATATTTTTCGGCGTAATGAAAGGGCAGGAAGTGATAAATTAGTTTTCATAGTTGAGACACTAGATGTGCGATGATAGTAAATATAAAACGGGCACCGCGATTCTGTAGGGCTTCAAGATCAGTCACGAGAGTTGAGAGACCAGGACTATGTCACCTTTAGCCAATTTAGCCTTTAGTCAGGGTTATGTCACCTTTAGCCGATTACTGATTAGGAATGCAGATATTATTACAACTTTTGCTGCTATTGCACGCGTGGAACGAGCATGATCAACATGGCTTGAGTAAGTTTATCACTGCGTCAATTTGAAACCAAAACTGATCGGGATCATGCCGTGCGGTGTAACTTTAGCCGATTACGTCCATATCATGTTACCTTTCGAAGCGCTATATTAAGATAGATGTCTAGCCTGCCAATTTAAATACACAAATAACTTTTACACCGATAATACTTACAAATAGTTTTAGTATTCATATAGTAAACAGCGGCACTCACCTGCTGATTGGTTCTCAGGAAATTGTAGGGCACATATACGAATCGGGTTGGTAGAGTGGTTAGAGTAGAGAGTCGCGGACGTGTTGTGTTGCAGTTGTTTGTGCCTTGTTGTGTTATTGATATGTATGTGCCTTTAGCAGTGATATAAAAAGATATAAAAAAATTTTTTAACGCGATCTAATGGTCACTATTACACTTTCTAGGTGGCGCAAGCTGCCTCACAATCCAATAAGCGAAGTATTGAGCAGTCATGTATCTATTCAATTACGAACAGGTGGTCTGCAATCCATTGCCCTCCCTACCTCTCCTTCGATAACAATCGTGATAATTGTGCCTCCAGCTGGGGCCCTGAGCTCGACACTTGGCGAAATTGTCGGCGAGAAATCTGGCGATCGCGATTGGTCAACACCACACTTGACCTTGGAGCCCGCCAATCATAGCCGCCGAATTTCTCGCCGGCGGTAGCGATTTCTGTGACGGCTTCTGACTACCCTACGACTATCCGTTTGTTGAGAGTGTAGTTTCGTGTGTCGTACGGCCCGCGGGGCTGCTGTGAATTTCGCTTCTATGGTAACTGACATCTCCACCGAAAAGTCCTTCCCGTTTGTCGGCAACAAGCGATTTTTTCAAAAAAGCCCAAGACAGTCTTGTGATGCGTTCAGTGCTCGGTCTGGCAAATGAAAGCTTGTGCTACATCGTGGTGAATCTTCACGGATTCCTTCCTTCTCGGTTTTGTGTTTGAGCGCTTGTTCCGCAGTGCCCGTGTCTATATATATCTCGGATTACATCTTTCAAGTCCGGTATTTTCAACGTAAGTGCGCTGCAACCTACTCGGCGACAATTGACCGTTCTGTAGTGTCTTATCTCCTGGCAGTGCCTATCTTCTGACAGCTGGGAGAATAATTTCCCTGAAATTCTACCGCAGTCGCCTGCCATTAGGTGTCCGAAATCATATGAAAATTGCAGTTGGAACACTGACTTTCTTATTTTCCCTGCGTTTTGTGAAAACACGTTTCATGGACACCTTTTCGTAGATAACACGCTTTCTGGACACACGTTTAGTCTACAATGACGTTTCGTCGACACTCGTTACGGGGATTGCACGCTGCAGGGACATTTCGTCGCGCCTGTATTCCTGAGGCGCGTGCTCACCGACCGAGCCCACCCGTTCATGCCACTTTTTGGTAAGTCGTGTAGGGATTGTGATCCCTTAACATTCTCTCGCGTCAGCGTTTTGGCACGCCGTGGCGGCTGCGCCGACGTAGCGAGAGGTGGCGCTGCTTACCACTGTGAGTGGCTTCCTCCTCTCCCCCCTTGGGGCGATTTCCGTAACGAACCCCCGCACAAAGGAGATCGACGTGTCGCTCCTTGATTGGCCACTTCGCCCCCGCCGTTATCTTAAAACCAGCGGACAGCAGAATCTCTTTTGTCTCTTCTTCCTGGGATTCGGCGGCGGCGACAACGGGGAACCGTCCGACGCACCGGTGAGCGTTTACCCCGTCCTTTGTACCTTTGTGAACGACCGTTCGGCCGTGGGCGATCTCCACACCGACGGCGTTCACCAGCTTATAGCCGCTGTTTGTTGTTATTTGTTTCATTGTAAATAAACAGAGTTTATCACCGTTACCAACGTGACTGGTGTCTGATTGCGCTCAAAGAGCAGCATGCCACGCGAGTACGAACCCGCTTCGCGGTGGAGCGTCTCGCCGCGAACGTGGTACTCACAAAGGCAGTATCCCCAAGGAGAACCACAGTAAGCAGCAACTCAATACAAAGAAAAAAAAAATATATATATATATATATATATATATATATATATATATATATATATATATGTATCTTGAGTTGTTCATAAACATTACGTGTTGATGAAACGGCTTGTCGATGAAATGTCGTTCGATGAGCTTATTGCAGAGCCAATGAGTGGTGACTGGCAGTAGAATTTCGGGAGGAAAATTTGGCTGGCTGCCAGGAGACTAGACACTACCCAGGAATTGCCTTAGGTTCTTGTTTGTTTTGCAATATTCTCAGTTGTATAGCAGCTCAGTAGTACCTCTTCACATTAGTTTGTGCTTGTCTACAGAATGGGCTGTGTGTAATAAACGTCTAGGATATTTGAAAACAATTCCTTGTGTCTGTTTACCTGTGCTTTTGCAAACACCTGGGTGAGTGCATTTGCTTTTTGAAGTTGGAGACGTCAGACAAAGTTTTTTTTTTTTTAAGATGTACAGTTACAACAAATAATTTGTTTCACATTTCATGCGATTGCGGTAAAAAGAAAAGCTACAGGCAGCTATAGCACGATGGTAAAAATGCTGGCTTCCCAGCTTCAATTATTCTGACAGTGGCGGAAATGTTGTTGAAAAAGGTTAAGGAAGTGTTAAGTAAAAAAAAAAAAAAAGAGAGATCCCCAACGAGACCCCAGGCTCTCCCTTAGATGCACAAGATATCAAACAATTAAAAAAAATGTCGCCGGGCCGTTTCACCTTCGGAATTTTGTTTTCGACACCTTGGAAGTTGGCGTTACTCTGCAATAGAATTGCGAAAAAGGCTGGGGGCTAGAACCAATGTGCCGTTAAGAACAGGAGCAAGTCTGTCAATTGTGTTTGGTGTGGAATATATAAGGTTCCAATAAGCTGCAGAAGTTTCTACATCCGCCAAACTGGCCGATGCAATAATGACAGCGCCCGTGAACATGACCTGTTACTCTGTTAAACAGCTGGCGGTCACTTGCTTCTGCATTCTGCTCCCAGAAGATGCCAGCCCAAATTCAGCAACATCACCATCATCGGGAAGGGCACAGATAAAACCACCAAAGAAATATTGGAAGCCTTTTAGATAACCGAAAATAGGCGAGATGCATATATCAACCAAACGTCGTTTTTCTTGACAAAAACAAAAGTTGCTCATCTTGAGCCGCGCCGAAGTGATAGTGCGGCTAACTTCGATGGTGTTTTTTTCAATAAACGTTCAGTTGTGCGTGAAGCGCTTCTGTAGTTCGCATCTTCCCTCTTGTCCTTGTCCGTATTTTTTGCAAGCTGTTTCTTTCCAATAGGCAAATGCCGGGGTGATAGCTGTCGTTTGAATGTCGGCAGGCTCCAGCGGAGTCTGGTGGTACGCCTTCTCCAAGTCAATCTTAGAGAATATCTGGGAATGAACTGTGTTTGGGGCGAAGTCTTACGTGCGAGCAACGAAGTTTGAGCATATGCTAAAAGTGGCGAAGTCAAATGGAGGGGTGTTCTCTAGAGAACCGACGCGGATGCCCGAAAGCAGAGGGGGGGGGGGGGGGGGGGGGGAGGTGACGATTTAGTGGGTGATGGTGCGCTTAACTGTTCATTCCCTGGTGTGCGGCCTCGTGATATTAGAAAACTTCGCGAGAAGTTTCGTATTGCCCGATGATGGTTAAAACACTCGAAGTCTAATCGCCATAGTCCCGGAGATCACGCCGAACGCGGATAGTTGTGACGTTAAGTCATTTAGACACCGTGAATATATGTCGACTGCCAACTTGTAAAAGCTGAAAAAAAAAATAGCAATCATTGTAGCCTGCTTAATATTAGAGACGATTACCAGCTACCAGGACGTGCAGTACACTCCAAGGTTGATTGTGAGGGGCCACTGATCGTTGTTGCCGACGGGCGAATTGCTGATCGCGTAGAGTGGGGAGGTATTTTGCTTGCGTTGCGGGTCCAAAAAGAGAGAACGGAAGGACACTGAACTCGGCTCCCGTGTCTAAAAGAAAGCGATGTGCAGCTACCTTGTAAACGAAATAGAAGAAGCGGCTTTTTCTGTCCACCGTTATCACTAGCTGATGCCAGTGCCCGTCCTTTGCGTTTTCCGACAAAGATCTAGATTGGCGGCCCTTGCGGGGTGTGTTGACGGAAGGACGGTGTTACCAAGACATGCCGGAGCCAGCGTCTATCTGGACGACACAGCATGAGGCAGAGTACTCTACTGCATGCGAGTGAGATCGCGAGTTCCAGCGGGAGTGGCACCGTTGTTGGCGACGCCGTGAGACTGGCGAGAGGGTGGAAATTTCGCGACAAGGCCTGGGCGTGTCCTTAAGGCGAGATATTTTAGGGAATTCCGGTGTTGTCGGCGATGGATAAGCAATAGTGCTGATGGCGGCAAGCTCAAAGAACTTGTCGAGCGATATGTCTTCCGCGGCTGCTGGAAGCAGTATCGTGGGTTGTGAAAGGCGTTGCAAAAGCAACTCTTGTAAAAGGTAGTTGTTCGTGTCGTGGTTCTGGGATTCTAGAAGCTGACGAATTAAGCGGAGAAGCTAGGAGAAGCTGTTACCGGGCTCCTCTGTGTGAAAAAGCTGCTGGAGCCTGCTGTTTTCCATTCAATCTTGATGTCTAGGATGGCGGTCCTCAGTTGGTCGAAGGGTTTGACCGGAACTTGTATGTCAAGTACGTAGGCTAGGTCTTCGGCGATGCTGTGTCGCAGTGAGGAGGGCTTATAGACATTGGGTCTCCTGATTTGTGATTTGTTCAAGACGGATCTGGGCCTCAGAATGAATTTGCCATACGGTTGAGTATTTCGGCCAAAATGGTAGCATCCAAAAAAATTTTGGACCGCTGCAAAGTTTGATTGTAGGATGTCGAACTTAGGCGCCTGGGTCTAGCCAGCACTAAGCATTGTAGTAGCAGGCTTTGAATAAGCAAGTAAGATTATGGTTCACCAAATCAGTAAAAATTGGGACGAAGAGAATCATCTCGTATGTCGTTAACATTCCAACTTCAGTTTTTATTAGTTGCGCAGCAGACCAGACTTATGCTCGTTACTTGAAACATGTAATAGATTACAATTTTCATTCATTCATTCATTTTTATTTAGATTTTCACCGGCAATGCCGCGTAGGAAGGCAGGGGCAAAAGGCATTTCTGCCTGACGGGGCCCCCACCCCCTGTACAGTTCAGAGGAGCACGCAGAGTACATTTGCCACGCTAAAAAATACGCCAGCAACACATTCCATGACTAAAACGCCGAGCAACATAAAAATAGCAATAGAGTTAAAATAAAATTGTGATAAAATTGGAAGCAGTAACACTTTTCAGCCCTCATTTGCTTCTAAAAAAGTTACAGTTTCAACAGCAAGAAGAGACATAAAAATATGGACAGTTAAGGGTGAATATATTTCAGGCAAAACAAAATTGTCACGCGAATGAAAAAAGAACATGGTCTAAAGCACAGTAAAAGACTCATTCCAGATCTGCAGGGGATAACGGCGATAAAATTGGAAGCACAAACAACATCAACACTTGTCACAGCCTTTGTTGCTATGAAAATAACAGTCTGAACGGCTAGAAGAGACAAAATATGAAGAAAAAAAAATATTTTACTCAAAACCAAAGTGGTCATCAGCATAAACAAGAACAAGCACAAGAATAGTGACATGGTGAAGTAATGTTAAACATATGCACACCGCACAGTCATGAATATAATATATATGTCAGCAGGTTTAACTTTGGTGATATTGAGTAAGTGATATTTTGTGTTATAAAAATGCTCTTTGCAGTTTGTTTATATTTTAAATGAGTATCAGAAAAAAACAAGATGGTTGTCAACCTGAATCAGCAAATTTGGTGCCTGATAACTCATGTTTTGTTTTCCGTAGATTGTGCGTATGCTCGGCTTCCTTCTTTTGTCATATCAAAATGTAAATCGATTATTTGAACGGTCTTGATTTGTTTCATAGAGTCTTTTCTTATATATCGCTTGCAATAGTTTAAAGTGATATTTTTGGTTTGCCTTAAGAATTGCGTGTTTGCTGAAATTCTATGAGCTATCAAATTCGATTTCATTTCCTTTGTAGTTTTCAAGCAGGCGTAGCGCTCTTTTCTGTATAAGAATTAATTTGTCGTAATTGGAAACGATTGTTGTGCCCCACACCAAAATTCCGTAGCATATTTTAGAGTATTGCAAAGTATAATACAACATTTTTTTAGTTAGAAAGGAACAAGCGTTGCTATTTTTTATGCAACCAACCGTCCATCCTAGTTTTGACTTCAGTTTCGTCACATGTGTTGTCCATTTTAACTCGTCATTGAACCACACAGCCAAAAATATTTGATCCAGCACTTGTTAGATTAAATTATTTCTTCAAATTTTATAAAAATCGAGCCATCGCAGGGTTTATTTACGGGTCTAAATATTATATATTTGGTTTTATTCATATTAAGGTGTAATTTGTTTTCTTAAAGCCAGGACGACAGCTTTGTTAGATATTCGTTTGCAGATTTTTCTAGAGCCGATTTAGTCCTAGCAGTGAAAAATACATTTGTGTCATCGGCGAACAGGACAAACTTTAGCGAATCTTGAATGGTCATGATATCATTAATATATGCGAGGATTAATGCTGGTCCCAAAATGGCACCTTGAGGGACGCCACGCTTGATTTCTAGCTTTCTGATAGTACATTTTTAATTTGAACACATTGAAAGCGGTTTTCTAGATATGATGATATAACATTCAACGCGACACCACGTATACGATAATTTCCCAATTTATGAAACCGTATGTTATGTTGAATAGTATCGAATTCTTTTCTAAAATCTAAGAATAATCCTAGGGTAAGTAGTTTGCTTTTGATATTGACTACGATTGCATCCTTGATGTTTTTGAGTGCCATCTCGGTGGATTTTTCTTTTCGAAAGCCATACTGAGCTGGGGTAATAACATTATGTTTATTGAAAAAGTTTACTAGCCTATTGTTTAAAACAACTTCAACTATTTTTGAGAAGACGGGCAACACCGATATGGGACGATAGCTTTTCAGGTGATTTTCGCCTTCCTCTTTTTTGTATGCACGGTTTTCTCTTGCGACCTTCAAGTCATCAGGAAAAATTGCCTTAAAAAACATGTTGTTTATAGTATGGCATAGAATCTTGCTTATTGTAGATGATGCCTTCTTTATTGGTACGACCTTTATATTGTGAAGTCCTGCAGCTACGTTCTTTTGAAGCCCCATTATTTGTTTTTGCACTTCACTTGGAGTTGTCCGCGACAGCATAATTGACACAGGAATACAAGAACCAGATACTCTTTCATTGCATGAATTTGTCATTTGGGGCTTATCTGGTACTCCTACATTTATAAAATGTTGGTTCATCATGTGAGCTAGCTCAACGCCGCTTATATTATGGTTGTTTATGTTGAGTTCCTGCAGATTATTTTGTGTGCCTTTCTTGTTTGTTAGGTTGTTCCCGGTGTCCCATGTATTTCTCGGGTCATCGAAGATGCCTTCAAATTTTCGAAGATAATACTCAGATTTTTCTTTTTTAATGTCATGATTTAGTTTGTTTCGTACTTTCTTTAAATTCGGGTCGAAAGTTTTTATCTTGTTTTTTGATAAACCAATGGTACAAATTGTTCTTTTTTATCCTCTTGTAAAGGATATTGTCAATCCACGACTTGCGAGCTTTGTTTTTTTCGTTTTTTAATATTTAAGGGAATGCGTCATCATATAGTTGCCTCATTTTCCTAATAAACTCACTATAAGCTAGGTTAGGATTTCTTCACTATATACCGCACTCCAGTCTTTATTTTCAACCCTGTCCTTGAACTTTTGAAGTGCTTCGTCACTTATTCTGCGATATTGAAAAGATTGTTGCTCTGTTTCTTTGTAATTGTTGGGAATAGAGGCTAGGCAAAAAATGGGGAAATGGCATCACTTCCGCTTAAATTTGTTACACAGATGTCGATTGATGTGGCACTTTCTAAGGTGACCCTAGTTGGCAGCGTTATATAATTTCTACAGCCGTAGCACATCCTGGTTTATTAAAACCGATCGCATGTAGTGTGTCTTAGAATGTATTAATATTGATATCTCACATTAAGAAATATGGGAGTGATTCTGAAGTTAGAAAGCCGAGCAAACGATCGTAAAATTCAATAAAACTGCTTTTGTTTCCTCGGGGGGGGGGGGGGGGGGGGGGGTCGGTACACGGCAGAAACTAATGCCCCTTCAAGATGTACCATGAGGCATTCACCATTTTCGTTTATTATCGTGAAAGCGTCCACTACTGAATAAGTGTAGCTGTTTTTAACATATCGTTTTATTCCCCGAGCTCTTTTATTGTCCCTCGTTAAGTTGGCACAGCTGTAGTTATCAAAATGCGGCGATTGATAATTTTTGTTCAACGATGTTTCGGTAAAAACAACCAGGTCAAAACGTACAGAAAGCGAGGAAAAAATATATCAAGGGCGTCTGTTTTGCCATTAATACTTCTTGCGTTTATGTGAATAGCTGAGAGCGTAGATGAAAATTGCCTTCCAGATTTATTAAAATATTCAGTCGTAAAGTTCTCACATGGCTGTTTTTTTTCTGCATTTTAAAGTAAGGGCTATAAAAGATATAATATTATGAGTTTTCTACCTACACAATTTTTGATACGTCAGCTTGGGTAGCAAACCTCAAGATTTCCGAGCCGTCAGATTTGCGTCCATGAACCTTCCCACCTTTGGTCCAAACATACTTACAGCTTACTTCCTTTCTTTTTCTGCGCTAGTGGCGCCCATCAGCTTCTTGTTTTGTAGCGTTAGGTGTTCGTTTATATAAACAGCGTTAGCCGAGCCACTGAAGCCCAGTGTTTCAGTTGTCATCCGCTTCTTTGCTTTTATGAGCAGTGCCTTTCTCTCGGATCGTTGCAGAAAGCGCACAATTATATATTTTTTTTTTCCGTTGACTTTAACGTAGGCACCCTGTGGCATATATCGATGTCTTTTTCGTCCACTGTTTCACCCAATCTTTTCTAGAATGATGTTTGCGTCGGCTTGCGGTTGGATTCTCCTGATCTCTAGGTTGTTCAGTCCTCCATTCATTTCTAGATCATGTAGTCTGACACCTAAATCATTATTGTCCCGTTCTAGCTCATGGTTATATTGTGTCAGTTGTTGTATTTCCTTTCGTAATGATTTTAGGTCATTGGAGATCGACTTTACCTCGTCGCAGGTGTCACTATTGAATTTGACACCATCTTTTACTGATCGGAGATCCGCTCGTATCTCGCGGCGCAGATCATCGATCGCCTTCGCAAAAGTTTCTTTTTCTTTCGCCATGGAATAGATAAAAATTAAAACAGGCGGCACAGTACATCGCACAATACAGACAGGAACTTCGGTTGTGTTCGGTAGCAGTGCAAAAACAAGAAGCGTAGAAAAAGGTTCGCTTGCGCTAGGCTCTCACCTGCGTAGTCAATGTTCGGTTGTTAAATGATTGTTGGCAAAGCACCGCTGTCGATCTGAAGAAGGATGAGGATTGTTGTCGCTTCTTGTAGCTTCGTAGGTACAGATGGCTGCTGAAGGGCGCTGCGCTCTTCGGCACGTGTTGCCAACGCAGTGACGGTGTGCAGTTCCTCCTCCCCGGCGACGAGTCAAGTTCTAGGCTTCGGCAGTATCTACGTAGTCAATGTTTGTTTTAAATTACCGAGCCTCAAATGTAATGGATTACGTTTAGAAATTACTTTCGCTGAAAAGTAACGGATTACTTTATATGCCTTACAAATTACTTTCACGTCACTTTTTCCATACACATATCCAGAAAGCAATAGAAACGCAAATTTGATATTTTTTTTTCAAAAGTCTTCTGCAACACTACTTTCCATTTCTTTTACGTCCGTATTATGCTAGTCCTTGTAAAAATAAAATATTGTATTTAAGAGAAAGAGTACAATCACGCTATTTGGCCAAATGTAGTGCAACATTGACACTTTTGCCGTTTATTTATACCTTTAAAAAATGAAAACAAAAACGTTGTTCGGACGTTAGAATGACGCGCGTTTCTTTTATTTCCGCGCTCTTCTACGGCGCTGGACGGTCGCTTAGCGCGGCCATGCAGGAAGATAGTTAATGCCTTGTGACTGTAGAGAACTTTTCCGAAGCGCGGCAGACAAGAGGAGAAGGGGGACGCGGTCGAGGGGCACTCTCGGAGGAAACAAGTGAAATAGAAAGAGATACCGGGCAGCTGGAGAGAAATATGCGGAACTGCGATCCAGACACAGAGGCAGACAATAAAGCGGCGTCTTGGACGAACCCTACAAACCAGCGAGCTGCGAAAAACAAAAAGCAGCGGCCTGCACTACGCAGCTGCAAACAGTCTGCTCCCAACACAACAGCAACCGCCGCGACCCAGCTCCATTATGTGCGCAGTCGGCGCAGACTTTGACCGCGACCACGCACCGGCTCCCCTCCTACACACGGCACAGTGCCACGTGCCGCAAATGCGTTGCAAAACCTGTACTGTTGTAATTTGAACTCTGACTCGGAGCTCGGGAGGGCAAGAAACAGAAAAACCGACAACGAGATGGCGATAAATCTCACGTGGTACGGCGCAGCGTAAGAACGTAAACAGACAAGACGAAAAATAGGCACACACAAAGAAAAAACACTGAGCACGAGGAAAGCACGTGGATGCTCGGGTAACCTCCACTGGCACCTGACGGACTGAGCTTTGCCCGCGGCCTCACGTCATGTTTACACCAGCTCGGGCGAACTTGAGCAAGACGAGATGTCTGCCAACGCCATCAACCATCTAGGGGTGCGAAAAGCGGACCGGGAAAAAAGCGGAATTTGAAACGTCGGTCGGAGGAGGAGAAGCGAAATGATCACGGGACGACGGGCTCTCAGAGAGAGATCGAAAAGGAACGCCACGAACAACGCCACGCGAAAGAACTCTTCTGTGTTTAACGAAGCTTGAGTTGTCGATCCACAACCAATAAACAGTTCGTATTGGGTTAAACCTTGCGGTTGTCATTTAACAACACAACTTTCTGGTGCCGAAACCCGGGATTAACCGCCAACGAAACTCCCGAACGAAGAAATGGCAACTTAAGCTACAATCGACCGACTAAGACGCAGAAGAGCAGTGGTCCGAACGTCAACAACGAAACTCCAGAACGAAAGCGACGTTCTGCTGGCCACGGAAGACACGCATACGGGTGAGCTTCAAGAAAAGTTTGAACTTCTGGTGTCCAAAGAATCAAGGTTAAAGGAACTGGACCGCGAGATGGAAGCAGTCGTTGACAGCGAATCGATAGAAGAGGAGATGACAGGCGCGGAAGTTTACCATGAAAGAATCAGCGTAACGAAGACGCGCTGGCGAAACAAGCTGACAGAACGTGAACAAGTCGTTGCCAGGTTATCTTTGATGCAGAACACGGCCGTCAAAACTGTTGCAAATCAAGGACGGATGACTACGACACTGAAGCTCCCGAAACTTGAGATAACAAAATACCAATGGGACATACGAGCATGGCAAGGATTTTGAAGCCAATTTGACTGCACCATTCACCAGAACGAAACTCTCTCGGAAATCGACAAGTTCAAGTACCTCAAAAGCTACTTGACCGGCAAAGCTGCTGCGGCAATTGAGGGACTCGCCGTAACTGCCGAGAACTACGAAGTTGCAGTCGACCTCCTGAAGGAAAGATTTGGTCAACAGGAGCTGATCATCGAAAGCCATTTGTCACGACTGCTAGAGATCAAACCAGTCCATGACTCCAGGAACGTCAATGCACTCAGGGCGTTATACGATGAAGTGGAGACGGGAGTTCGAAGTCTTGACGCCCTGGGTGTTCAATCGGATACCTATGGAACGATGCTCCTTACCGTCCTTCGAAAGGTCGTGCCGGCTGATCTGAGCCTGGAGTACAACCGGAGGTCCGCCTCACGAACAGCGACAAAGCACAACGAGCTGAGAGACTTTCTGGACTTCCTGAAAATCGAGATAGAAAGCCGAGAAAGAAGTTTACATAGGTCAGGACATTCCGTGACACGAACCGAGGATAAAAGAAGCTTTCGTGCAAGGAAAGATCAGCAAAATCGTTATCCTCCTTCTGCATCGGTACGAACAACGGCAGCAGGCCTGGATGAAAAGAACTGTTTGTTCTGCAAATCAGGTGCTCATCTGACTGCGGACTGCACATCCTGAATGACCAATGACGAACGCAAGCGAGTTCTGAACGCTCAAAACCGATGTTATCATTGCACCAAGGAAAACCATAGAGCAAAAGATTGCAGAAGTGCAAAGTGGCTGAAGTGTGTGCAGTGTGCAGGGACCCTACTGAAAAAAATTATTTGAAATTCAAACGGGTGGCAAACTGGAAAATCAAATGGGTGCAAACTTGTCAACCCGTTTGGATCAAACGTGATTTTGGGATACGGGTAGCCGTTGGAAACGGTACCCGTTCGAAACGGTACCCATTTGACACAGGCGCCCGTTTGATACAGGTGCCCGTTCGACCTTGCACGTGACCACACGTTTGAAGGTGCCATTCGAATCGGGAAATTATGCGCTAGCCCTAAACGCGGATCGTCTGGCAGGTTGGTTTTCTTAAACTTATTTAAGACGTTCCGAAACTCATAAACCTATTTATAACACGGAGGAAACACGTAGAACAAATGTGCTCACGTAGGTGCTTGCAAATGGACAGGAAAACAGACACAAAAGATTGTTTTCAATTCTCCTCAAAGTTTATTACGTCTTCTGTAGACAAGTACAAACGTGAAAGCGATCTGTGGAATATGAGAGGCACTCTAAGCTTTTACACAACTGAGAAGATAGCAAACCAAACTAGAACCGAGGTAATTCTAGACTACGAAGGTAGACTTTCGGGAAATTATTCGCCCGGCAGCCGCGAGAATAGTGGCTGCAAGATTATATAGATAATCTGGAAGAGTACGAGTCGGTCAATCATTGGCAAGAAGTAGGTTGCAGTGCACTTACCATAAAAATAGCGGACTTGAAAGATCTAATCCGGGATATTTGTCGACACGTTCAAAGCAGGACAACCACACAAACACAAATGAGAGGGAACGGCTTCTTGGAAGTTTCAACACGATGTGGTGCACAAGCTGTCAGTTGCCGAACCCAAGCAAACCGCAAGAATTCCTGACTTCTTCGAAGAATCGCTTGTTGCCGATGTAGACGTAGGACTTTTCGAACACTGATAGCTTTGGTGCACAACCAATACGTTGTCGAGAGACATCCTAATAAGACCGCAGGGTTAGGCGACAGATCGAAGCAGGTGGACGCGCTAAGTTTGAGCTGGAACTGACAACAAGCAGACAGAGAAACAAGCGGCTGCTAGGCGCACCCTTCCGGATCTCGATGCTTATCAGCGTGTAGCTCGCGCGCGGGTGCGGGTCACGTGACGGGTGACAAGAAAGGAGGGAGGGGGCGAGGACACACAGGAACAGCCCCTCTCTCTCTCCCCAGGCATTCCAGAGAGATGTGTTTTTGTAACCTGGAAAAAAAAAACAAAAAAACACGCGCTTTTAGCACGTTTGAACCTTGGAAATGGCAGCGGGGCGGCCAGAAGCTCGGCTAGCGCCCGAGCGAAGAAAGTACTCAGCGCGAGCTCGTAGTTTGACTGCTGCAACGGCGGGCGTGCTCTTACAATTCTCGATATTCTTGCAGCCGCGTGTACGCGTGCTACCTTCGCTGCGTCTTGAATTAAAGTGAAACGGAGTCTAGACGTACATTCTTTCACGCGGTCGCGTCTTCTGCGAGAGAGATTCGACCTGAATAAGTAAATTGAGGCAAAAAAGATGGACAAAGTTTTAAAGTTCTGTCAAAAATATCGGCTCACCAACGTCGTGCGTTTACGTAAAACAAAAAAAAAAACAAAAAAGATGTTAGTTTTAGTTGCAGTATAAGCGAACATCAGCGCAGTTGAAATATAAATATAATTACTTGCATTACGCGGACGATCTGAAATCGATGAACCGTCGCTCCCAGCCTTCCGGAAACATTGGCTGCCACGGCTGAAACGCTAGGCGTGCCCACGCCGCCGATCTGTACGCTCAGTATCAAACGGGCTCCGGAAAGCCGTCTGATTAAACCGGTGCAGTTTGCAACATGGTCACCGGTTTGAGCAGACGTGCGACAACTTTGCCCAAACGAGTCGCCCATTTGCCGAAACGAGCGACCCATTTGCCCAGACGAGCGACCCGTTTGCCAAAGGAGTGACCTGTTTGTCCAAATAGGTGACCGTTATGGCTCATACGGGGGACCCCTTTGAGCCATACGGGCGACCCCTTTGACAAAGTGGTGACCGGTATGGTTAAACTGTTACCGGTATGAACCCGTTTATTTTCATATAGGCGCCAAATGGTTTTTTTCAGTAGGGGAGACACGCAAGTGCCATGTGCTACCCGAACTTCAAGCCTCAGCAGAAGACTACGGTGAAAGAAATGACGGACACCGGTGAAACACCAACTTCGGGAGGAACGACACTCCAGTCAACGCTCAATATAACAAACACCGAAAGGAAGAGTGGAAAGCGAGTATTTCTGCAGACAGCTCAAGCCTGGGCAGAAGGTGAAAGAGAGCGTTGCCGGATTAGACTTCTCATCGCCGGCGGAAGCCAGCGAACTTTTATTCGCCAAACCGTCTCCAAGAGGCTTCACCTGAAGGAACTGAGTGAGGAGGACTTGACCATTTTCACCTTTGAAGATGCAGCAACGAAAACGAAATGCAAGCGAATGGAACTGTGGCTCCACAGCCAATACGACAGAAGATGCGTAAAAATAGAAGCCCTCGAGGTTCCTCACATCTGCTCAGATGTTATAAACGACCCCTCCGAGGAACTGCGGGGGCTGCCTGACGGAATGAACCTCGCGGGCGTGGAGCTCTGGGGCAATCCATGCGAGGAGGGAGTCAGCCTTCTCATCGGAGCCGATCACTTCTGGGACATTGTGAACGGCGGAGTCAAGCGCTTGAATGGGAAGCTGATGGCAGTCGACACCATCCTCGGGTGGACACTTCAGGGTCCCGTTACTTCTACATCTGCGACAATCTAGTCGCCAACAACTGGAGTGATGAGGGTGACTGTGTCCGAGACAAGCGACGCGAAAATTTCGGCTCAGCTCAGATCATTTTTAAACTTGAGCACATCGGAATAGCTGACAACGTGACGAAGACTTCACAGACGAAATTTCTCAGCGAATTCAAGAAATCCGTAAGGTTTGAGAACGGACGGTACCAAGTTTCACTTCCATGGAACGAGAAGGTTGACACGCTTAAGGACAACAAAGAAATCGCGCAAAAAAGGCTTCGGTCCCTAACGGCACGCCTCAACAAGAACGGCACGCTCATGCAAGAGTATGACAAGGCAATCCGTGAATACCTCAAAAATGGGTTCGCTGAAAGCGTAAAAGAGAACGAAATGACCAAGAACCCGGTTTACTACATGCCACGTGGCATGTAGCAAACGTTGCACCGATTGATGTACATCAAGCGGTGATACGAAAGGACAGCCAAACAACAAAACTCCGAGTGGTATTCGATGCGTCATCGAGCGCTGAAGTATGGTCATCGTTGAACGACACCTTGTGTAGTGGACCAAACTTGAACCCTGACCTGCCTGACCTGCTGATCAAGTTCCGCACCCACAACGTCGCCATCGTAGCGGACATTGAAAAGGCTTTTTTGCAAGTCGCACTCCCCGAAGAAGACCGAGACGCCCTCCGTTTTTTCTGGTATGAGACAACGCCACAGTCTGGCCAGCCACTTCCGCCAGTCGTGACGTGGAGAATGACTCGGGTCCCATTCGGAGCGACATCCAGTCCATTTCTGTTTGCCGCAACGCTCAGACACCACTATGAAGTCTTGAAAGATGAGTACCCCGCCGCCTCAAATATTGTGAGTGAGCAAATGTACGTCGGCGATCTTGTGACAGGTGCCCGCAATCTAGAGGAGGCGAACGTTCTCGCCCCTGAAGCAACGGAAATACTAAATAAAGCAGGAATCCGACTTCGAAAGTGGAAGAGAAACGAGCCTGGGCTGCTGAAAGACATGGAAGAAAAGAAACACACTCACGAGGATGTGTTTGAGCTCGGTGAAACAACAAAGGTACTATAGTCGGTTACAAGTCAAGAAGGTAGGAGAAGCTCCTCCCACAAGTGTGATGCGCCCGTTTCAAATCTCTCCGCAGTCGAAAGAAGAGTTCACTGGAAACGCTCCTCGTTCCGCTTCAATGGATTCCAACTTGTCTCCGATCCCACTTTTTAAGAAAGCGACCTTTGTATTCATCGGAGAGGGAACCGAGCCCCTGAAAGCAGCCTTTGTATCCATCGGGGGGGAAGCTAATCCCCGAAGGTCGCATTTGTTTCCGTCGGTGGGGGAGAACTCTAATCTCCCTCTCGTAGCTTCCACAATGCTAAGTCAAAGTCGAAAGATAAAACAAATATGTACAGAAAGGCAAGATCCTCCTCGCGCGTTGGCCGCGACGTCACGGAAACGGTGGGACGCTTTTGGATGCGAAGGTGGCGGAGGGATATCCGATTCCCTTTGAGGGGCATTTGCCGCTACCTTCTTAACCTGTAACTGACTATAGGCATTATGTGGGAGCCCAGGAATTACGTATTCAGGTTGTGGGATCCCCCTTTGTGGGGGGTTACCTCTCAGAAACACAGAAGGTTCCCTGGGTCCGGATAAAGACGTGTTTATTGATTGCAATGCCAACACGCTTGCCCGAAGGCCAACAATGTTTGAGATGACGGCGCTGTCTCTTCTGACAGGATCGCCAGTCGGAGTCCGCGCTGCCGCTATTGACAGTATCATGGAGGGGGGGATCAGATAAGGATATGAAGGCTCCGTCGAGCAGAGCCTCCCCCAGCGAGAGTCCCGCCCGTTGAATTAGGGCCGCCTTATATAGCCTGCGGGAATGGACGCGTCCGGGGTGGGTCGGATGTAGGTGGCTCCCCGGAGGGGCGGACGCGTCCAAGTCATGATCCCGAGGGGTGTGCCTTAGGCAAATCACCCGAGAAGGACGAGGGAAAGCCGCCCACCAGGGAATGCGGCTTCGCCCTCGCATCCGGGGCGCGCCCCCACGTGACGACGTCCCACGGCCTGCCTGAGCTAGGCTTAGATAGGGATGCGGGGAACACCGTGGTTCCCACACTCGCCCCTCCTTAAGGCTGAGGTAGGTTTAAGAAAAATAAAAATTAACCTACCGACTCTCGAAAACAAAACAAAACAAAACAAAAACAACGCGGCGGTGCCGGCTCCCACATGCATGGGGTAACAAATAACAAAATAACTTGACGTCTTCGGTGACGTTCCCGACGTTGCCGTAGCTCGCTCACCATGGCGTAGAGTCCTTAATGGAAGTGGTTGGCGGGGCCCTTGGGGCTTGTCACGAGACGAACGGGAGGCTGGGCCCTGGTCGGCGAGCTGTCCGACCACCGCGCGGGTCCCGTAGATGAAGACCGGGCAGTCCGTGGCCGGATGTCGAACCCGACGGCCGAAGGCGGCGGGTCGCTGGTTCGGCCCGCGGCCGGCTGAGGTAGCGGGGCTGCCTGACGACTTACGCGCAACCGCGGTCCGTGGACGGCGCTGAAACGCCGTAACCAGAAGAGAGCAGCTCCCGAAAAACGCAAGGCCCTGTGCTGGCTGGGGATCCTCTTCGTGGATGAGGGGACGTACCGCGGTCGAATGACCGCTTGGCCTCCGGCCGCCTGTGACGACGCTCGCACCGCGCTTTTGCGGTGACGTGTGGACACGTGAGCGTAGGTGGCAATAACTGACCAACGGCCGTTACGCCTACCCTTTCCCTCGGATGCCGTAGTTCGGGGGATTGCCTACGGGTTGATCCGGGAGCGAACGCTGAGGTGACTTTCTATCTAGGTCACTGCTTGCCAGCAAAACAATGATGTCTGGCGCGTTCGCGAAAACAGCTGGTGCATTGTGCTTTGCACTTCCCTTAATGTGACATTTCGCCACTTACTGGGGCTGCCTCAACGAAAACTTCGGATATTAGTTTTTCCGAGTTCGCAGATTGTAGCGAGACGCCTGTTGTTCATCGTCGGCGTTGTGTCGAGTTTTGCGTGCATATTGCTGCGAGGGCTGCGTTTGCTCGTCCCCTGCTTCTTCCCTTTCGTTGTAGGATTTGAGATCGCAGACATGCACAGGCCCGCTGACTTTTCTTGAGTCCTTCTCAGTCAGCTTGTACACGAGTGGTGAAAATACTTCGTGCGGTACGAGCCCAACCACTTTGGTGCCAGTGAAGCAGAAAAGCCTTTGCTGGCGTCGCTCAGAACATGGTTTCGTCTGAGCACGAGATCACCTACTTTGTAGCGGAGATCCCGGCGAGAGCGGTCGTACTGAGTTTTTTGTTTAGCTCGTGCTACCCCGAGATTGCGACGGGCCTCCGAGAAAGCTTTCGTCATCCGGGTTTGTAGCGTGCGCGCATGTTCAGTCTGTTTCGACTGTGCGTCGCTCACCCCAACGTTTGCCCCCAGGACGCGGTCCATTGGATTCGGCAATTCTCTCCCAAATGTGAGGAAGGCGGCGGTGAAGCCTGTCGAACGATTGACAGTGGATCGGAGTGCGAACCCAATCTCGGGAATTTATGCGTCCCAGTCGCGGTGCTTTTCGGCAAATGCTGCCAGCATGGGTTTGATGTTTCTGTTACATCGCTCCGTGATGTTCGCCTGTGGGTGGTAGGGTGTGGTTGTTCTGTGCTTGATGCCCAGCGCTTTGCAAGAGTCCACAAATACCTTCCCGACGAAGTAGCTTGCTCTATCTGTTAGAAGAGCTTCAGCGAACCCGAATCGGGTGAACACCTCCATGAGCTTTTCAGTGATTGCTCGGGCCGTCAGCTTTCGTGGTGGGAAGAGTTCTATTCATTTGCTGAAGTGGTCAGTCACAACCAATAGATACTGGTGTCCTTTGGGGCTCCTTGGTAAAGGCCGGACCAGGTCGCAAGCCGCCAAAGACCATGGTTCTTGGCTGTGGATCGGCTGCATTAGGCCCGGAGGTTTGCCGCCTCTTGGTTTGAAGCTTTGGCAAGTGTGGCAGGTGCGGGCGTAGCGGAATACGTCCCTTTTCATGCCCGGCCAGGTTGCGATGTGGCATAACTTTGTGTAAGTCTTGGAGCCGTTCGCATGTCCGGCCAAGTGCGAGTCGTGATAGTAACGCATTACTGCGCACCTCAGACTTTTTGGCACTACCACCTTGAACACATTATCTGTGTCCTTCTCAGAAGGGATATACTTCAGCAGGAGCCCGTCGGCGTTCAGCATAAATTGATCCAACGTGTCAGTACCAATACCAGATACATCCCGACACTCGGCGTTTACAGCAATACCAGTAGTCGTACGCCCGGCGGACGCGCCACCCGACTCCTCAGAGTCCGACTCACTCGAGAGTCCTTCGATCACCTATCGACAAAACGGATCATTCTGCTGAGCTTTCAGTAGCCCTTCTTTGCTGAACACGATCCCCACTGCGCTCACTGCGTCTATGTGGTTCACGTTTTCGCCCGAGGAGGTCAGTGGTGTTGCCTCCATTTTGGACTGATTTTCGGCTTCGCGTGGCTTGGAGTTTGCCATTGGCTCGGCTTGGGTCCTCGCGGAAAGATTTGCGCAGTCTACGGGGGCTCGCGACAGTGCGTCGGCCACCACATTTGTGCTGCCTTTCCTGTACCGCACGACATAGTCGTATTTCTTCAGTAGCAAGGCCCATGTCGCTAACCGTCCTGAGGGTTCGCGAAGTCTGGACAGCCATATTAGGCTCTGGTGATCTGTTTCGATCGTGAACGGGGTCCCGTCGCTATAAATGTCGAAGCGCTTTAGGGCAAATACAATAGCCAAGCACTCTTGTTCAGATGTGCTGTAGTTCACCTCAGCGGTTGTAGGCGGCGGCTAGCAAAAGCTACCGGACCAAGCACTCCCTCGTGCTCTTGGAGCAGGACCGCTCCCAAGCCCAGTTTGTTCGCGTCCGTTTGGATCACGAAAGGCTTGTTCAAGTCGGGCAGCTTTAGTTCAGCTGTGTCCGCGAGCGCTGTAGAGGTGCAGCGGAATGCCGCCTCCCTGCTCGGGACCCCAACTCCATCTCACGGTCTTTTTCAGTAGCCGCGTCAGTGGCGCTTGGAGTGATGCGCAGTTTGGGATGAATTGGCGGTAAAAATTTACCATTCCCAGATATCGACGGAGCGAGTTTACGTCCGTCGGCGCAGAAAACTCCCGGATAGCCTTTAGCTTCTCGGGGTTTGGCGTGATGCGCCCGCAATCGAGCGTGAACCCAAGCAAGTTGATTCAGATTTCGGCTATTTGGGCCTTTTCTGGGTTTAAAGTGATACCCGCAGCCTTTAGCCTGTCGAACACAACCTTCAGATCTCGTAGATGATCTTCAAAGGTGTTGGAGTACACGACAATGTCGTCGAGATAGGCCATTGCATGTTTCCATTTGGCTTCTCCCAGTACTCGGTCAATCAAGCGTTGGAACGTCATTGGCGCTCCGCACAAACCAAAGGGCATTCTTGTGAATTGGAAAAGCCCTCGGTGACACACAAAGGCTGTTTTTGCCTCGTCACCTGCCTCCATTTGAACTTGAAGGTAGCCTCGGCTAGCGTCCAGGGTTGTGAAATACCGTGCGCTACCGAGGTTGGAAAGGATCGAGTCAATGCTCGGTAGCAGATATGCGTCTTTCCGCGTTACGTCATTTAGACGGCGGTAGTGAGCCGTGAGCTGCCGTCCTTTTTTGGGACCAGCACAACGGGAAATCCCCAGGTACTGTTTGACCGCCGGACAACTCCGGTCTCAATCATTGCGTCCAAAGCGACGTCGATGGCTTTTCGTTTAGCCAGACTGACGGGTCGTGCGTTTTGCCTCCGAGGAAGCGCATCGCCCGTGTCGATCCGGTGTCGCACTTCGTTTGCGCACCCGGGCGCTCTGTGAACATGGCGTCATAGCGTCGCAATAATGTCGACAAACAGGGTTTGTCTTGCCCTGACCCGCAGCATGACTCAGTCAGCAGGGGGTGGGTGACCTCCGACGCTACGGCGCTTGTTTGCAACCGCGTCGGGGTACCTGTTGAGGGGTTGATACCGGTTTTTCTGATTCTGTTGCCTTGATTTGGCACCTGCTGTCTGCCCCATTAACCAGTGTTTTTTTCTGGCGTTGGGGGTTCGCAGAAGGGTTTCAGAGGTGCGTATGTGCCCTCTCGGTAGCCACCGCTACTCACGTCGATCGCGATCCCTGTTTTGGCGACAAAATTTCTGCCCAGGATGTTCGGAACGGAAAGACTGGGGAGATGAACGAAGCGTTGCCGTCTTACTCGATTCTCCCATCTCGCAACCAACCGCACAGTACCGCTTGAATGGGCGGTACCGCACGCGAGTCGAAAGGTCGTGTTGCCCTCCCTCATATGCACTGAGTTTTGCTGGAGGTGGGTAAACACTTCGTCGCCGAAAAGCGAGGCGCTGGTTCCTGTGTCCAGGAGTGCCTTGAACGTCCGACCGACAATCGTCAGGGCTATGAATGGCACTAGCGTGCCGGTCGGAAAGCCTATTCTGTAGGCTGTAGGAAAAAGAGTCTCTTGCTCCGTGCCGTTTTGAGCCACCGTGTTGGTTATCGGCGGCTTTGCTCATTTCCCGACTGTTGGGGACCGGGGTTCTGCCGTTCTGGGCATTGTCGAACCAGGTGGTTAGCTCTATTACAGCGAAAGCAACGTTGTTGCGGGACTTTGATTGAGTCCTGTCGTGAGCTTTGATGTGCGCCGCGCCTTTCGTCCTGTGTCTTTGGACGCTTTGGCCGCGTTTCCTCCCGTGGCGTCGGTAACTCTGTGGTCCGATCTCGCCTGTGGAACTGCGGCGCAGTCTCTGCTGCCCACCGTTCATAGGAGTAGGGGTCGAGCGCACGATCTGATATGTCGTACGTGTTTCGACTTCGCTCGTCTGCGTAGTGGGCGGCTTCGTGTCTCCTGTTTCGGGACGCCGCGTCACCGTTCCACGCGCAGCGCGGCTCGAGTGCCGCTGATGCTGGGGGTGGGGGACGATACGCTCTTGCGGCAAGAATGTCTCCCTGAATCCGCCGAGCCTCCGAGGCCAGTTCGTTCAAGTCGCGAAAGCGACTGCCTCGGAGATACGCCGCAAAAGTCGGGTGCGATTGTCGAATGACTCGCTCTACCCGCTCTGCATTGGGCGCTGAGGGTTCTGCCAGCTCAAAGAGCTCTTGCATCGCCCTAACGAACTCCAACAGTGACTCGTCTGGGTTTTGGGTCCGTTGTTTGAGCTCTTGCCTCATCCTGCGTTCGTAGTCTGCTGGGAGAAATTCCTGGCGAAATGCCTTGTGGAACTGCTCGATCGACGACAGCTCGCTTCCTGTTAGACGGAGCCATCGCGCCGCTTGGTCCACCAACGAGATTGGCAAGATGCGTTCAAGTATCTCGTGGTCCGAAATTCCCATGGCCTGTTGGTACTTTTTTAGGTTTTCGAGAAAGTCTGTCGCACTCACTCGGTCTCCGTACCCTTGGTATGTCGGGATAGGGATTCTGACCCGTGGCCGTGGCGGCGGCCTAAATGCTGTTTGCAGTGCGCCCGTCAGGCTTTCGATCACCCGAGCTGCGTTTTCTAGCAGTGGGTGATATCCGCCTAGCGTGTTTTCTCTGTGGTGAGAATCGCTCTCCGCATGTGCGGGTGGCGGGTTGTTCCCTCTGTATGGGCCCGCCAAGTGGTTTGTTGCCCCTGTAGCAGCTGTGCTGTGCTGCGGCTCGTAGACGGCGTCAGTGTTATCTCCGTGCGGAGAAGCTGACGGCCAGTCTGAGGTTAAGAGATCGAAGCTGTAAGAGGCTGCATTTGCCTGCTGTTGCGTCATTGTCTCTTGTCTAATCGGACCCGTGTTGATTTCGCAAGTCGCGGGTGGGCTTGGCTCAGCGACGAAGGCTGGCGCGCTCCGAGAAGGAGTGCCTCGGTTGCATTCCGGGCAGTGTGAGTCATACCCATTAGGGAAGCTCGACTGAAAGGACACTTGCACATTGTGTCGGTGCGTGGCTGACGTGGCCACAAAGCCGTTGAGTGGCATCGGGATTTGGGCATTCGCCTCTCCCTCTGTCCACGAAGTTCTTGGCCGGAAATTGGCCCGGTTCGCTGTCATTGCGAGAGTGCTGCTTTGTTTGCAGTCGCCGGACAGGCCGCACGTTGGGGAGCCAGATGTGGGTTTTCCCTTTTATGGGGTACCACTTAGAAACACAGAATGCTCCTTGGGTCCGGATAAAGACGTGTTTATTTCACTTAGATGCCACACACTTGCCCGAGGGCCAACAATGGTGGAGATGACGGCGCTGTCTCTTTTGACAGGATCGCCAGTCGGAGTCCGCGCTGCCGCTATTGACAATATCACGGAGGGGGAGGATCACATAAGGATATGAAGGCTCCGTCGAGCAGAGCCCCCCCAGCGAGAGTCCCGCCCGTTGGATTAGGGCTGTCCTATACACCTTTCCAAAAAACACTCGACCCCAGGGGCGACAAACCGTTTTCGAGCCCAGTCACTGAGTTTAAGGCTAAACTTTCGCCGGCGTCCCTCCTAACCCTAACCGAGTGGACTGTGATTTCAATAGGCGCAGCCTGCGTAGGCGCAGTTTCAAACGCTGCTGGCGGCTAAATTCTTGTCTTTTCCCGCTATATTTTGTGTTTCATGGTACATCTATTTTCCCGAGGACATTGAGAAAGCATTGTGCCACATTTAAAAAAAAAAAAAACAAAAAAACAAAAAAAGAATTAAACTATTTTTGTTGGGTACGCGCGCGACAGAACGAATGCGACTGGAATATGTATAGTTCTAGTTATTTGTTTTTTTCTTACGATAAGTTTTGACGGCGCCGCAGGATTCGCCGCATGTGAAACGACAAAGCGCTTTGCTGTCAAAAATAAATTACATCAGAAGAGGGCCGAAAGGCATGCATTTTTCACGCTCACAAATAACGTGTTCCTCGATGGACAGGACACGGACATACAATTGAGGAATTGTAAACATTCGAACAATATATCGTACGTACCACACGATGCAGCGTTATCCAAAAGAATTCATTTGAGAAAGATCTCAAATAACACAATCACAGTCGACGACGATCCGTCCGATCTTGACGATCAGACGGAATCCGAGATGACTTCGTTTTGGGGCACGTTTTGGGGAGAGCTTCCTTTTTTTCACAACCGCACCAGGGCTAAGAAACAAACGCGACTGACCCGTTTCTGACCCCAACCCGGACAACTATTTTTGGAGATGACTGAGGATTCTACGCGGATTATCTCTGGGAGGGGGCAGAACAATGTTCGCAAAATCGCGTCGAGGGTCGTTCGACGTCCTTCACCTCCTTCGTTTCCCGTGAATGTCAAGCAGAAAAGCTTGAATAGCAGGCACTTACCAGCCTTATTTCTCACAATGGAAGATAACACAAAAAGGTTACGCAGCACGCATAAAAAAAATTAAGTGGAAACTTTCAAAAAGTGCAAGAAAACGTCGAATGCAAAACCGCAAAAACGTAGGTAGAGAACCGCGCTGAGCGGGTCTTCACAGTCCCAGAGAGTGGCAGAAAATTTCTAGCTGATAGAGGGCGCGAGGGTCGCACCAGCCGCATCAGCATCAGCAACATGGCGGCGGCCTAGGAGCGGTTTTTGGAAAGGTGTATATAAACCGTTTTATCGTGGGTAGCGCCATTTTGAGAGCGAGAGAGAAAAGGGGAAAGGGCTACCGGCGCTTTCCCCCTTTCTGATTGTGTAGAAAGAGTGAAAGCCCCGGATGAGAGCCTTGGCCGGTGTTGGGCGTCTGCAGTTATCCAACTTCGTTCGCGCTTTTTTCTACGTTTCAAACTCCCAAACTTAATTAGAGCCATGGTCTTCGATGGCGACAGTCCCCCGGTCATCGGGACACCATTCCTGGGTGATAGGGTGCACGAATAACGACAGAAAGCGTCGAATACTGTCCGAGGACCTATGTAGCTTGCATGGAATCCGGCAAGGCAAGTACGGCTGGAAAGCTCCATTGCTTTCCGCGCGACTGGAAATGATGAACCATTTATACATTTTTGCTTGCAATGGGGCCTATTTCAACGTAGCCGCTTTTAGTTGTAATCAACAAGCGATACACGAAACGGGAACCTCAATTAACCTTGTAAACG
The DNA here is from genome assembly GCF_016920785.2 of Ixodes scapularis. Taxonomy (NCBI): domain Eukaryota; kingdom Metazoa; phylum Arthropoda; class Arachnida; order Ixodida; family Ixodidae; genus Ixodes; species Ixodes scapularis. The sequence goes on from NW_024610051.1 coordinate 45,855, forward strand.
CCCGGAGCTGCTACATATCCTCTTGCTGTGCTATTTTTATCTTCGTGTCCCTGTTCTTATATCTCCTTGTGAATGAACGACGAAGACGCTCTAGATGTACTTTTATCGAACCGCAGAAAGCCTCGAAGCAGCCACGAATTATTTTACAATTTGATGCAATATTTTGAGTACTCACCTCCAATTTCTATCGCTGGCATGTTCGCTGCCGCTGTTCCCCCCGTCGCCACACTGGCGGATGCCATGACTCAAACAAAGAAACGTGCACACTGGGCTCGAAAACGCAGATCGCAACACACGAGACGTTCCTGCATCGACTATCAATCGCCTCAAAGCGCCTTAGTCAACGGAAACAACCCGCCAGCGGCACTTCAAGGAGCGCTTTTGCCGGCTCTCTGGCATCGCGCAGGAGATCGCGATTAAAAACAAACAAACAAACAATAGAACTACGTTTTCAACAATTTCCAACCTCACCCGGCGGCGGAAATGAGACTTCAACTGAGTGTTGTAGATGATGAAATCGAGTCAGTCAGCACTGCAAATTATCACTATTAAGATAAATTCAGTTACGAAATTTTACAAGCTGAAGCAGCAGTTATCATGAGAAAACTCGCACGCACATTGCGAGCGTACCCGATGTTCGTCGGCGGTACAGCGTTCGGTGCGCGCTCCTTTCACGAAATGTTCCGAACGAAGTCCAGAGGATGGCGTTGAGGAAACGCCTTTTCGGTTTACGGACGCACTCCACTGCCGCCGCAGACGGGTCATGTGGAAAGCGATGGAGCTCAAAGACATTGCAGCCGCTCTCGCCCTGCCGGGTTCTTTGCAAGCTACATATGTCCTCGGACAGTATTCTATGTTTTCTGTTTTTATTCCTGCACCCTATGACCCAGCAATGGTGTCCCGATTACCGGAGGACTGTTGCCATCGAAGCCTCTGGCTCTAATTAAGTTTGCGAGTTTAAAACAGGAAAGAAAGCGCGAACGAAGTTCGGGCACAGCAGACACCGAACACCGGCGAAGCCTCTCATCCGGGACTTTCACTCTTTCTACACAATCAGAAAAGGAGAAAGCGCCGGTAGCCCTTTCCCCTTTTCTATCTCGCCCTCTTTCAGTAAAACGGTGCTGCGGGAATGGACGCGCCCGGGGTGAGTCGGATGTAGGTGGCTCCCCGGAAGGGCGGACGCGTCCAACTCATGATCCCGAGGGGTGTGCCTTAGGCAAATCACCCGAGAAGGGCAAGGGAAAGCCGTCCAGCAGGGAATACGGCTTCGCCCTCGCATCCGGGACGCGTCCCCACGTGGCGACGCCCCACGGCCTGCCTGAGCTAGGCCTAGGTAGAGATGCGGGGATCACGTGGCTCCCACACAGTTAACGCCCAACAAAGTCGCCCTCGACCCTCAACCACACAACATTTATTGAAACAAGATTGGTATTCTAACGCGCTTAATATTCTTGCCCACAATATTAACTGTTATTTGCGGAAACACGATAGAAGATTAATGGTAGCGAACAACCTACTAACGTAATAAAATTGAGTTTTCCCGTTTCCCCTATAGCATGCATAAGATCGTGTCAAGCGATGACTGCCGGTGGTGCCGCTCGACCCCAGCAATACAGGCCTCTATCTGCGATCTAGCGTCCTAAGAAATCAGTGGTGCCAGTGCTATTAGACATAAATCGTTTATTTGCATCGGTACACCCATACCTACCAGATGTCGGGACGAGGCGCAAAAACGTACATCCGGCCAATATTGGAGCCGGTTTTCGGCCGAAATTGCCTCGACACTCGCCAAGAAGGAACGTGTTGTTTCGGCGACTCGTTTGTGTAATTTATTTGTTCAGTCATTTTATTGGGTCCCGGGCCACTGTGTACACCCCGAAAAAGAAATGTACTGTGGTAATTACACCTTGACGAGAAGCAGGCACGTAGCCAGAATTTTGTTTAAGGGGGGGGGGGGGGGGGGGGGCGCCCATGATAAAGTGCTCTATGAGGGGGAGGGGGGAGTGGACGCCCCAGCAAAATGGAAGGTTTCGGGGGCGGGAGGGCCCGGCCCTTATGCCCCCCCCCCCCCCGCCTGGCTACGTGCCTGACGAGAAGGGGTATTGTACTCTTACATCTTTATAAAAAGATGTAGTGCATTATCACACGTTTTAAGAAACGTGTTTAAAAAATCTCACATTTTCAAAGGTGTGAGGTTTACATTTCTTTCATAATGTCCATCGCTACACTTATTAGGTTGTTAGTTATGGGACACCCCACTTGGATGTATAAAGGTGTGAAAATGTTTAATCTGTATACACCTCTAACGGAAGAAAATCTCCTTTATATGATTACATCGCGTGCCAATGAAACGATCTGTCGATGACACGTCGTTCGATGAACTGATTTGACCGCCAATGAGTGACGACTGCCAGTAGAATTTCGGGGAAATAATTCTGCCGGCTGCCTGGAGACTCGACCTTACCCAAGAATTACCCCGGTTCTTGTTTGTTTCCCAACATTCTGAATTGTATACCAGCTTATTAGTACCTCTTCGGATATCACAAAAAAGAAAAAAAAAGAAGAAAAAACGATGGCAGCCGCAAAAACTCTGACAGCCCGGCTCACAGTCATGTGGGAGACTGACAGGTGCTTGTCAGTAGCCACCATGCGTTGAAAGCTACCGGTTCCGAAGAACCGGAGCGCGCAGAGAACTTGTTGTTCCACGGTCACGGTAGACGCGATTGTCTGCCGCCTCGAAGTCCGGGCGCCGAACGAAGCTCGTCGCGGAATCAACGCACAACGGCTTTCGATAGCCGGTACTGTCGCAGAAAGTCGTCGTCGGGGAGTTGAAAGGCGTCCCCGGTGGTCTCAGTAGCGACGCCGACGGTGGCGGAAGATAAGCTCGGCCGCAGCGTACACTGTTAGCAAAAATAACACGCCCAGACGTGTAAACCGTTGTCCCATAGCGGACACGTCGAAACGTGTTCGTTTTACACGAGGCCATCTGTGTTTTTCGTCTACACATGAGGTGCTGTGTAAACTTAACACGCTACACCGTGTCTGCCTTCCGCAAAACCGTTTCGAGCGTGTTCCTTATGAAACATGGCGGCCAGCGGCCGAGAACAGGCGAGAGACGAGCCCAGCGAGCCGCGCGCCTTTCAGCCGAATTGAAAGCACACAGGGCGCGTTGGTTCTCGTTCGATGTCTTTTATTGAGGAGTTTCAGCGACGGTGTCACCGCCCTGGCGGCCGGTCGCCGAAAGAGAACGAGGGGGATAGGTTCGCTGGGCGGTGGTTTTGTGTTCATGCGTTGGCCGCGAACGTAGGCTTATAAACTTAGGCAGCAAGAATATTACGCGGTTCTAGTGTTTCGGTACGAGCAACAGAGGTGACACGATCTGCTACGACCAGCTACGACCACCCGCCGCAGCGATGCAGGCTTCGAAGGAGCGCAACCTGTGTACTACGCAGTGAGCCGCCGTCGCCCGACGCAGATCGTTCGGCATTCAGGGCTTTCCGCCCCGGGTTCTTCGCTTGTACTTGGAACCGAGTATTATTTCCTGTGCTTGTGTATGTGCACAGTGGCTGGATATGGACCTCATAGAGCAGTTCTTCAGACTCAACAGCGATTCAAAGTTGACGGCGGAAGGGCTTGCGGCAACGCTTTCGGTTGGTGCACGGCTGCGACGACTACACGAATAAATTTTAAGATTGCTGCTAGCAAGGTGGGCCATAGTCGCTTTATGTTGACACGATTTTGAGTGGTACTCCGCGCAAAGGCGAATCTATCGCGTTTCTAATCCACCTTTGTTTTTGTTGTTTTTAGCACGCACGACCGACTGCTAAGCAAATGCTTCTGTACGGATCACGGAGTGAATTTCTTCGGCCTTACATTGCGGAACGCCCAATAAAAAGTCATATTCGTTCAGCAAGAAAACTTCCCTTTCGAGTGACCTTCTGATTGATAATTTCTCCCGTACTTAAGTGCTTTAATAAACACGATCGATTAAGTTTGCTTCCCTAGTTAGGACATTTTTGTGCTACATGCGGCACTAATGCTTGGCACGATGTTTGCCACTGGTGGTATTGTGAATTGGTTTACTTCCAAAGCTAACAGTGTGACAGGTGGGACCATTCAATTTGCTAAAAACGTGATGATATGGGAATTTCGTTGCATAACTAGCGTTTTACGTTTAAGATTGATAAGAAACATGCTCATGTGATGATGCATGTTTACAGCATAAGCTTTGCAGATCCAGAATAGATGTGCTATAGGCTACAGCCTCAAAAGTTTTAATGGACCAAATTGGTGATTACACGGCAATAAATGTTATGGTGAAAAACTGCCCATTGACTCGGTGAGTTTTGATTGTGACCATTGGTGTGCTGTTGGCAAATTAGATAATGGCACACCTTTTCCCTGACCATCTGGCTTCAAGGGGCATTGCATCTAGATGTGCTCAAATATCTTTATTTCAAGGTTCAGTGGATCCCTCTGCATCATTACAGGAAGGCAGTCTCAAGCCACAACAAACAGCAGTGAATATACAATGCATAACAACAGGCACCAGTGCCCAGGCGTATAGTCCGCAGTAATCAGTTTGAGCCTAAAAACGTTTCTGTTTTGTTTAGATAGTTTGCATTTGTTGTATAATCCGCAGGGCCCGATTTCCGTGCCCAGTGCATAGTCCGCCAAGCTGGTGCGTTGTGTCTTCGTGCTTTTTTTCCTGGGTGGCATTTTCTTCAGAAGTTCTTCGGTGAACGCTATTGAGCCTGAAGAACTGCTTTTGAGGCCCATATCTAGCCACGGAGCACACACAAGCACAGAAAATAACGCTCAGTGCCAAGTACAAACGAAGCACCTGGGCGGAAAGCTGTAAATGCCAAACGAGCTGCGTCGGGTGACGGCGACTGACTGCGTTGCGCCCCTTCGACGCCTCCATCGCTGCGGTGGGTGGTCGTAGCTAGTCGTAGCGAGATGATCTTCACTTCAAGCAAGAAATCTTGCCATACCATAGTCAAGATATGTGTGCAAGTGTTCGACGACGTGGGCTCTCTCACGTTGGTGCAGTTGTCATCAAGAAAGGTGCATATCAACAATGTTGCGTGTTTGAGGCTGAAACTATGACGCACACTTATCTAAACCTAAATTTATCGGTCTGCGGCAACAAACATTTTCGTTGACGTTGCTTAGATGATGTAACCATTCAGGCCTCGCATTAAATGGTGTTGCGACTCTTCGGCTGTGTATGAAAACCTATTTTTGCCCTAATAAAAGACATTTCCAAAAGGACATGTGTCTTCTGCTGATACATATCTTCCAATTTACAATGCAGAGGCAAACAGCAAATGAACTGCATACATCTACCACTTAGCATACTCACCTTTGGCATTCATTCTTGAGCACACTCAAATATCAGCTTAGTTTGGTCTTGCTTTAGAAGCTTTGCCCTGTTCTGTAAAAATAAAACAGTTAAAAAAGCTTTACCTTCGTTCTCCTTCTTGCATTTAATTCAGACTTGTTTGTCAGCAGATATCACCGTGGCACATACAACTCGAATGACCGATGAGACTATTGCTATTACAATAAAGCTTTCCACAAGAGCCAAAACGAGGCTTGTATGGGTGCAAAAGCACATAGAAATGAGATTGGCACTTCCGGGAATTGTTTACATTACGCGTAAAAACAGGACGACCGGCGACCAGCTGATCGCAAGATAACACCAAGGATACCGATGTTTCGATACGCAGGATAAAGACCTCAATCGTCCCTTGTATGCTGCAGTTGTCATACTTTCTATCCAACCGCTTTTTTGCTCGATTAACTAGAACAACCGAAGAATTCGCGACACCTTTTAATGTGAGGCCTGAATGGTTACATCATCTAAGCAACGTCAACGAAAATGTTTGTAGCCGCAGACCGATAAGTTTAGTCTTAGATAAAGTACGCGTCATAGTTTCAACGCGCGAACATTGTTGATATGTACCTTTCTTTGGACCCGCGTACATTCGGTTCAACTTGATGACAGCTGCACCAGAAGTGAGAGCTCACGTCGAACACTTGCACACATATCTTGACTCTGGCAAGATTTCTTGCCTTCAACTGGCTTGAAGACTTCGTCTGTAGCATCACGGTAGGTCTTGGTTGAAACGATGATCGTCTCGCACACGGCAATAAACAGAGAACTACACGCTTTGTTTTATTTATACGCTACCGGTCTACGGGCGTCGCAAAACTATCCCCTTCTTGTCCGCCATGTTGGATCAATCGGAGCGCCCCCTATATTCGCTGAAACTCCTCAATACACAGTAAAGTCTCCAAGCGGCGGACGTAGCTACTTGCAAAGGTACGTACGTGCGTTGTCGGCGGTCGGCGGCGTCGGTAGCTTCAACAAGCCGCTAGACAAAAAAAAACAAACAAAAAAAAACGAATGCCGAATTCACATGGATAAATAACTTGAGCAAACTATTTAGAATCGGGCGGTAACTTGCGCCACCTATCGAGATTTCTAGCAGCCTGTTTTAAAAAAAAAGACGAGTCTGTTAACACTGCGAACGACCACGACTACACAGCAACCCTACATACAACGCATGCAACACAGCACACAGCTACACAGCACCGACATGTACACAAACACAACAACCGACACTACGCCCGACACTTCCTACTCGATATCCATTTCTCCCCGCGGCGCATATAAGCTTGGCATGTGCGGGTGAGCTCTTTGGTCGCAGATCATTACAGATTTATAGAAGAATACACAAAACACGGCGCAATGGACAGCCGTGTGTTAGAACTGTTTGCATTTAAAAAGTATGGAGGCAAAATCTATAATGTTAGTCCGTTGCAATAAATAACGATATGTTAACAATAAATCTAAAACCGATCATGAAAAAGTTCAATTTTTTGTTATTTTCTTGCTTGACCAGTGTTATGAGCAGTCCGACTAGCTTGAATCAGATAGGAAAACAAATTATTGGGATTTTGTCATTACGTATACAATAATAAATGAAAATGATCCTTGCGCAAAGCATTTTTTATATATTTTTGTGAAGGACATCCGGACATCCGCCCAACACTTCACTTCCGCTAGTTGCAGCAGTTGCAGTACGGGAGCAGACGCCTTCACTTTTGGGGCGTTTTGATGCAGTTTGTTGTCGTATGTCGTGTCGGTGTCGAGAAGAGCGGTGGGGCTTGGGAGTTTGTGACCGGTGTTATTCGTGAACACTGGTGTGGGGCGTTGATGCGTCTTTTTTTTTATACTGCCACCACCCCGAACTTTGAAGATACACGGGCCCGTAGCAGTGCATTATGCTGAATCGCGAGCTCCTTCTCTGTTGACGTCGCTTTCCTGGTACCACTCGTGGATACTGCAAGCGTTTAAACAGTGTGCACCGTCTCGCCTACATCCCCGGTGACGTACTCGACCTGTTGAAACTTATTGCTTCCGTCATTTTAGAGTACGCAAGGCAGTTATCTCGTTGGTCTGGTTTCGGTTATAAAAGCAAGGCAAAACGCTCGTAGTTCCCGCCCTCAGCACACGTTGGACATCTTCCACACTTTGACACCGGATAACTGAATGAACGAGGATTTACATTCACTTCCGAGGTTACTCTCGCCGCTTCCTCACCGTTGAGCAGCAGGATGAGCTGGCGACAAACCGCGGATGAAAGGCTTGAGCATCAACAGCCCAAGCGCACTCGGTGCCGATGCGGGCGACGCGGGTTTCTGTCAACCGGGAGGCCAGCACAAAACGTGACCATTCCAGCTCTTCGTCATGACACGGTGTTGCAGAGAGCAGGGTAAAATACAGCTACACGGATCACCGAAGCAAACGACTGCTATCTTAAATCTTGGCTTGTGATTGCGCCTTTGTAGTAGATCATCTTATTCGTTTTGCTGGAGAGACGCAAACGACGGGCATAACAAAATCGCTTGCATATTCCGCATATCTCACAAAAGCATTTACCCTGTCACCTTGCGAAAAGCGCGAAACACCGAGTCCGCACCGTCCTAAGCTTCCCGTTTTTTACCTTCTTTAGAGCAGTTTGTACCTGCTAGTAGATATGCCTACTGAAACTGAAACAGGGCAGTGCCAGAGAGAAAGAGACAAAGTTGAGAAAGATTGCTCGCTCTCCAATTTCTCAACTCTCAAGTGATTGTACCATAATAAATGCACCAACGCGTCTTCCAAAATAAAGAAAGAGCACTACGTTCACAACATAAAAAATGGTCTCAGTACATGCATCAGTGGGCAGGTAGGAAACCTTGCCCTAATTTATTCACGCTGCATGATTGGCGCAACAAACTCGTTGCAGGACCGAATCATCTACTCGAGCGGTGTGCGTCAATATGCAAACGCAGTCCAACACGATGCATAAAAAACGGCAGATTTAAGACAACAATCCGGAGTCCATTATTCAATTAAAACAACGTAATTTTGTTGAAAATGCCCGCTGCTTCTTACTCACGGTATGTGTCGGGATACTTCCACAGTTTGAAACGGAACGAAGGAAGATTTACTTTTAAAAACGCTCGCTGCGTCCTCCCGGACCAGCTGGACCGGATCAGCTGACGACGACGGGACTGTACCCGTTGAACCTCCACCACGCAACAAACAATTTGCGCTCCGTGTTAAAAGCGTGGTTCAAACAGACCCGGAATACAAAGCACCGCACCACACACGACGAATGTTTCAGCTCTTTTTCGCATCGCCGGGTTGCACCAAACAGAACGAGATCGCCGAAGTCAACGCCGCGCTGTCGTGAACCTTGGCTTGTGGTTGCGAACTCGTGGACCCTGTGACTCCCTTCGCTTTCAAAGCACACACGACGATTACGAATGCTACTTTCCGTCTTCCAGGAACATCACAGGGGCACTTCTCCGGTCACGTCTTCACTATGTGCTCGCAAACTCCGAAGCTCTATGCGAAGCTTCTCGCGTCCCGTCAAACCAAAACAGTAGCGGCGCCATGCGTACTTGCCAGATTTTCTCCGGTCAAACAAAAACAACGAAAGCCAACCGGCGCTTGCTTCCAGCGTACATCGGCGTTGCGCTTGCGCCGTGGCCAGATCGCTTACAGTTGAAGGTTGAAGCAAAAACGAAACCAACTGCAATGTCACGTGTTCACATCGAGGACACGCTTTTTATATCCATTTTAACTGTTTGGAACGAATAATTAGACCCATGACCTTATTTGTGGTGTCTAAGAAACTGTTATCAGGACCCCTAAACTAAATACAAACATGGGCGACATGAGGGAAGCCGCATTGCCATCGACCAGAAGATGGCGGCGAGCACCGCGAGCACGGTAAGCGCGGGTTTCGCCAACGTCCTGCGACATGGCGCAATTGCTTTTGGTGCATATCTGTCTCCGCGACATGTTTCTTTCCGCGGCATTTGTCTCGACGGTCCTTTCTAAGTGTGGCCCCAAGCATTCCGGTGCTTCGATAGCCGGCAATGCCGCGGTCGTCGCCGGGGGCGATGCGTGTTATCGAGGTCGGCTACACGGTTATGCGTGTATGACCGAACCAAAACACGTTTTTTACAACCTCGCATGATTTCTGAACAAATTATCCGTTACTCATCGTGTAAATTTATGGTAATTTGTGTAAATAGCGTGTTTTTCGCCCCAAATATTCGTCAAATACACGGGACTTGCTAACAGTGTACGGCACCGCCGTGTTGACGACAAAGTTTAACTTCGCCTCGATCCGAAGCGAAGATCTCGAGCTCGAACCACGGCTCTCACAAAGTTCGGGAACGCCACTTTGACGTCAGCGACAACTTCGACAAACGAGGTTTCTTTTTTACACAAACTTCGAAAGGATGTTGAGCGTCAGCAGGTCGCCTAGGAACAATCTGCAAAGCAATAATTTTAGCGTGGCGTAGGGATGTAGAGACGAATGGGCGCTACGTCATCGGCGAAGCCGTTCAATCAGCGGGCTCCTCGCGCCCCTATCGCGCCGCACGCGCGCCTCGATGGACTTTGCTACGATCCGCCTCTCTCAAAGAAATGCGCGTTCGAATGATTGACACCTCGCTCGGCTCGACGTCAGTGTCGCGAGAGTCCAATTAGCGCGTTCCACAAAGTTCGGGCACAAAGTTGTGCTTGACGAGTTTAGCGACCCAGAATACTTCGTCTCACCTCAGCACGGACGCACGTGCTAAAAGCGCTAGCTAATAGTTTTGGATGACGCATCGGCGGGCACACGAGCGCTCGCGGCTACGCAAACACTGACACAGCATCTGCGGTTCATTCTGAGGTGAAACTAGGTAAGTATAGCGCGTGATGCACGTTAACGACCTCAGGTTAGCTGTCGTGCTGCCCTAGCTAGGCGTGTCTCATGTACAGCGTGAACCAGTGTCGCAAATATTGAAAGGCAGACCGACTTCACGCTGAAGAATCTCTCACGAACAATTTGACCTTTGAATCGAGTGTAGACCAACTCATTGCGTGTAAACAAGCACGCGTTCGCACACAAGAGCTCCGCGCACGACGCCGGCATGTACAGTGCTAATCACACTTGTCTATAACGCGCGAGCGTGCGGCTTTCTCTTAGGGAGCCTACATACTCGCCGACTCCGTCTGTAGGGTGGTGTCATCCTTTGACACACCACTCGCCGCCGCCCGCCGCCCACCAGTGTTGCCAGCATCGGTTGCCATGGCCACGAGAAGGCGCCGCGCCATCTTGGTCCCCAGACCGCCCGCTGCCCGCTCGGCGCTCGTCCAGCCAGGCTGGCCAGGCCTAGCTTCGATACTCGCAACGGCGTCGCACCGTGTTCATTCTCCGGCTGTTGCTGGTGTGTTTTGCGGAGTCGTTCGGAGCGAAGAAGTGTGGTAACAAGAGAGGCGTGAGAAGCAGAAATGCCTGGCTGTTCTGTTCCGCAGTGCACGAACCACTGCAGACGGGGCACACGTATGTTCCGCTTCCCGAGTAGTCCTACTCGAAAGAAACGTTGGCTCGCTCAAGTCAAACGAGACCGCTGGGAACCCACTGCAGCTGCTCGTGTCTGCGCCGTGAGTATAAGTTTTGTTGCACCTTGATCGCAAGTGTAAGTGGGATGTTTAGCGTCACTCTGCAAAAAGCGAGCGTCTCCGGTTGCGCGTCGGGAGCACATAAATAACGTCGCGAGTTCCGAGTTCGAGCCTTAGCGGCATTGCAATATCACAGGTTGAGACGGAGCCTGCGTTCTCCGTATCAGGGTTTGCTCGCCGCACGTCGATCTCAGGACGCGCGCGTTGCACACGGGTTTTGAATGCACCGATGAGGGTACCGGGGCATTTCATCGAACGCCGATTCATCGCACGCCGTTTCATCGAATCACTTGACGCTGTTTCATCGAATTTCCCTTTACTGAATTCTGGAGTAATACAATACTTTTTACGTAATCTACTCTCGTCTCTGAAATAGTTTTGGCGCCGGTCAAAATTCACCGGGAATAGAATTACTACACGGTCAATTTTTTGTCCACCTAAACGTTGACTACTGAATCATAGAAGGTAGCTATCATATCAGAACTTGAGTGGATACGCGACTTATGCTTTTCTGGCGAGGTAGGCGGAGTTTCTCGGCCACACACTTTTTCCCACTTCATCTGTCTATTTATTGCCTTTCACCGCAGTAAAAGTGCCTTTCACTGCGTGAAACGCACTTTCTTAAGAGGGAAACAGCTATTCTCTGCAGCACCTTTTTTATTTTGTATTTGTCGATTTACCTGTGTTTTCATTTTATCCTAGGAGAATTGCTTTCTTTTTAAGAACATATATGTTCTTAAAAACGACGAGTCTCCCCTTTTCGTTAATTTATTGGAACCGACAGAATTGTGGACTTGTCCGATCTTTGACACATCCCCGTATCATGGGACACGGAGACAAGCTGCTTCAAGGACGGCTTCGTCTTGAAGCAGAATCTATCACTGCACCTGATGATCACAGCTTTAAAAATGTTCGTTAGTGCTCCCGTTTCTTATTGGCCTCATTAACGGAGGTCATCATTTATTAAAAAAAAAAATAGAAGGTGACGAAAAAGATTTCTTTTTTTATATATGTATAAGTTTATAAATTATAATAAATATTAAAACACTGCTATCCTCCCGGCGCTAAAAGAAAAAAAAATATTTCCTAGATGTAGAATTCCTACTGCTCAAGCAGGTGGCGTTCGATGAAACGGCGTTCGATAAAACTGCGCTTGATAAAACTGCTTCGATAAAACGGTGTTTTATGAAATGGCGTTCAAAGAAATATCCGGACCCACACCGATGAGTACTATCAAGTTTGTTCGGGAAACAAAAATACAAGCTTCGTTTACCAAGCTGCTGCAAACAACGGTTTGGCTCAGGATTTATATTAAAAAACAAGGGTTTTGAAAACATTTTGATAAGGACCTAGTTTTTGCTTACTCGATTTTTCTCGACTTGTTCAGCTTCCAAAAATATTTCTTGAACACATTTTTCGCAAGCCTCTTCACCACGTAGTTGTTCGTTCACAGGATTAAATTTTTATTATTGATTTCAAATCGAGAAATTAAAACATCCCTAAAATTACGTAGTTTTCAGTAATTTGATTAAGTCCCGTATGCAGGTGTGTATTGGATACATTGATCCAGTAATGCCTCTTCTGTTTTTTCGTTTGGCTAACGCTTGACTAGCGAAGCAACAGCAGACCTCACATAACAACTGTGAGTGTGTTAAAAAAATTTAGTTGGTGATGGAGTTCACTCCTAATTCTGTTTATAGTGTTAGTCAACTAAACAAGCAGGCACAGTGCTGTCTTTGGAGTATTTGCTAACTAATTTAAAATTCACTTTTTTTTAGGCTCATTTTGAGGACAGCAGTTTCGAACAAAACCGGCAGGACGGGTTGAAAAAACTGAGGCCAGATGCTGTTCCAACACTTTTTCCTTATCGTGGTAAGTTTTAATATTGTGTAAGCATGTTCATAGGTCTATTTGAGTGGACTTCTGAACTTCCAAGGGTTTATTTTTGTGTAATATCTTAAAACTATTCTTTCCCAGCATTTTCTTGTTACACAATGCATGCTTAATGTAACATTCTCTCTGAACTACAGTCTTATATTCTCGTCTTTTGTAGACTTCGTAAAAAGAAATACAGACAGACTAGTTCTCACAGTACCAAGATCGTTAATTGTTAAACAGTTTGAACAACTAGACGTGATGCGCAAACAGTTTGGGTCCGCAACCTCTAAAGCGTTTGAATGCCGCCTGGCAACACTCTATTATTTATTTCATAGCATTCTATCTAGTACCTAAGGACTGATAAAGAAAACCTGTATATTTTTAATATTGTGTTTTTTTCAGTCTCTTAAAAATGCATATGCATTAATACTAATGTATATATGTTTATTGACTTTTTACAGCCATCCCAAAACACAGAAAGGCCCCCAAAAAGCGTGCTCAGGGATCAACAGCCATTCCATCACCACCAACTCTACATGGCAGCACAAGCGACGCGAGCCGTGCTGCTTCACCTATGCGTGCTTGTACAGTGATGGCTACCCCACTGCCAGAAGCTCTCGACGTCACTGCCACAGAAACTGCTCAGTCCAAGCGTGCGTGTGCAGCAACAGCTGTTCCATTGCCGTTAACCTTTGACGACAGTGTAACCACCAAGGACAATGCTCCTCGATCAAAGCGTATTTGTGCAGCGGCAGACATTCCACTGCAACTTGCTCTCGCCGACATTACAAGCAACATAAACAACGCTGCTCAGTTCAGGTATGCTTGTGCAGCAACAGCCATTTCCTTGCCACTAGCTCTCGACATCTCTGCAAGCAGCACAGACAACGCCCCAGCCAAGCGTGCCTGTGCAGTGACGATTGTTTCAATGAAATCAGCCCCCGACGAGAGCGCAACCACTACGAACAGTGGGTCCGATACTTGCTGCTCATCGGCAGCCTTTTTACGGCAACCAGTTCTCGACAACAGTGCAAGCGACATGGACAATGCTGCTCAGTCCGAGTATGCTTCTGCAGTGACAGCCGTCCGTCAGCCACTAGCTTTTGATATCTCTGCAAGCAACACAGAAAATGCTTTATTCATGCAGGATTGTACAGCGACAGCCGTTTCACTGCCCTTAGCCCCAAACGACAGTGCAAGTACCACAGACAATGCTCCTCGGTCAAAGCATACTTGCGCAGTGACAACCGTCCCACGGCAACAACCACCTCTCGACAATGGAGAATGTGACCCGGACCACCATGCTCGATCTCCCCTTTTCATTACCCCAGAGCCCAGGTCTGAGCTTGTTTGTTCTATTGCATTGGAACAACCCGGTGGTTTTCCAGTTCCAATTGTTCAGGTGCTGAAGGAAAAATTGCAGCCTGAAGTCGGGTCTTCAGAAGGACTAACAAGCTCGTCCGCTGTTTTCACGTTTGGAAGTAGTACCACCCAAAGTATGTTACTGATGCATCGCCAAAACTCCGAGCTTCGAAAGAAAAACTCCGATCTAGCCCGGAAGTACCGAACCTTGCAAAGGCTCCATGATGAAGCCAAATCAAGACTGCGAAGTCTCACAAAAAAACTGACATCAGCTCAGAAAGAAATAAGTGCTTTGAAAAGTTCAAGATTTCTGAACACAGGCCAAACAAAGGCTTTGACTGTGAAATCAATGAAGGGACATAAGTGGTCAGAGAAGACTATTCGAGTTGCCCTTCAAATCAAGCACGCATGCGGTACATCAGGGTATGAACTGCTGAGGTCCCTGTCATATCCGCTACCCTCGAACAGAACGTTGATTCGGAGACTCCAACACATTAAGTTTCTGCCTGGGGCTCTTGACGAAGTTTTTGAAGTGCTAAAGCGGAAAGTGCAGACTATGGAAGACATAGAGAAAGACTGTGTTCTCTTTATGGATGAGATGGAGATTAGTCAGGGATTTGACCACGACAGTTCGCTGGATCGTATTTTTGGAACCACCACACTCCCAGAATCCCGTGTGAATCTTGCGAACCATGCCCTTGTGTTTATGGTTGGGGGATTAAACACGCGGTGGAAGCAAGTGATTGCATACCACTTCACTGGACGATCAACTGACGAAAGTGCTTTGAAGGAGCTTGTCTTTCATCTCATTGAACTATGTTTCAACATCTCTCTTGAGGTGCTCATAGTTACAAGTGACATGGGATCAGCAAACCGTGCTGTGTGGCGTCTGCTCAACTTTTCAAATCACAGGCACTCTGAGACAGTGTGTTCTGTCCCACACCCACACCTCGACGGGAGACAGCTCTATTTCATGGCTGATCCAGCGCATGTTTTAAAAAATATTCGTGCCCAACTGCTTCGTTCAGAGACCTTGACTTTAGGAGAAGAGACTCTGAGAGAGCACAACCTCCCAGGAGGGACCGTGGACATACCATGTTGAAGCTGTTCTTGCACACGATGCAAACAATGAACTCAAAATCGCCAACAGGCTTTCTGGCATTCACGCCAGCAATGGACATTTCACAAAAATGAAAGTGAGCATTGCTGTGCAATTGTTCCGTGAGGCTCCTCCCGCAATCCGCTACCTAATTCAGCAAAAAGTCTTGCCGCCTGAAGCTGAGGCAACAGCCTGGTTCTTTGATTTAGTGACTAGGTGGTACACCTTGATGTCGTCACGTCACCCAATGGTCGCTCTGAGTCATTTTGATGCTGCAAAGCACACGGAAGCACTCGGGACTTTGGACCTGGCAATCACCACCTTCTGTCGGATGGACATGGGAGCAACAGCTCATTGGAAACCGTCGCAGGCCGGGCTTCTTGTTTCTACCACTGTCGTTCTGCGCCTGTCTGACGAACTTCTGAACAGGCACAACTACAAGTACCTTCTCACGGGCAGGTTGAGCCAGGACTGCCTTGAGAATATTTTCTCTGTGCTGCGACTCAGAAAACCCGTGCCAAGTGCATATGACATTAAGTGTGCTTTGAAGTTGATCTGTGTCAGTCAATTTCTCTTCACCCCGACATCTTCCAGCTACAATGTTGATGACAGCATGCACCTGGCTGACCTGCTTGATCCAGCCCTCAAGAAGCAGGTGCAAGATGTCAACCAAGAGTCTGAAGAGCTGGAGAACCTGTTCGTGTGTGAACTAACTGCAGTCGAGTGCGACATTCTGGCCTACCTGGGAGGTTTTATTCTTAGGTTTGTCAAGAAGTCTATTGGCAACTGTGAGGACTGCGAAGGTGTCCTAGTGTCGGATGGTAATGATACGCACAGCAGTTTGATTCATTTGAAAGAGTATGTCAAAGGTGCTGGGAACCTTGTCTACCCCAGCCAAGCTGTGATGAGTGTCCTAGCTGATAGAGTGCGAAGAGAACATCAAGGCTTTTACCCAACTAGACGCCATCTTGACGCTCACTATTCTGCCACTATTCTGGAGTTCATGCGCAAATCTGTAACATTGGAGTTAGGGTGCTGTGACATACACAAAGCTTGTGTGGAGAAGATTCTTCTTGAAAAGTATGTCAGAACAAGAATCAGGATTCACCTGCGACAGCAGTACGCACAGGAAGTAAACGGAGCGTCGAGCAAGACATGTGCTGCGGCAAACTTGAATTAACCGCTGAATGGTGTGTTTTATCACGAAGAGTACTTCTCAATTCAGTGATATTGTGATTTATTGGTACATGTTGTCACCAGTGAGTGATGAATTTGCTTTCTTGTAGATATTATTTGGTCTTTTGCCTATACTCTTATTTTATGCTCTTATTATTGTCTGCTGTCCTACTTCAGAACATGTGTGTCACGTGATTTGTGCCCTGCACGTCTTCCTAAGTATTAAATGTTCAGTAAGTTTCATCAATGTAGCAGGCTGCGTTCATTCACACTGCACTACACTTTTAGCACGAACACGCCACCAGCGCTTTTTCTCATTTTGCTCGAATAGTGGATTAAGAGATGCAAATTTTTGTCGCATAAGTTGATGCCCGAATGAGCCTTTTCCACTACATAAGTAGCTTTGGTGATATCATTTTTTTGTAAAAGTTGAACAGTGAAAACCGGGTATTGCTTCTTTACGCTAACAATGTCATGCTGTGGACGTTGTCTTTTTTAACGTGACACATTCTTTGGCTAGTTCTAGATTTCATGAAGCCAGATTTGCGAATGTTTATCAGCTTTTCTAGCTTTCTTAGTTCCCTCTCATACTGACTCGTTCACCGGCACAAAGGGAATCTTTTTCCTACTGCTGAGCAAAATGATAATGGTAAGGTCAATGACAGGACAAGAACCGGCCCCTAGTCATCTTTTCTGATGACCAGCATCCAGCACGTGCTTATTGCCTTCTGTCCTGTTCTGGCTGCACGTGTTCACGCTCAAACTTCACGAGATGCGAAGAGTTATCGAAGGTCGGGAATCTCATGCTAGAGGAATGATCAGTGGTGTAGCTACGCCATCCGGCGCCCGGGGCCCTTATGTCTTTTGTCCTTACCCTCCACTCCCCCCCCCCCCCCCTCTTCCCTATTGACTCCCTGAGATCGCAACCTACCGGTAAAGCGGGGCGGGGCTGGGGGTGCTGGGTGCTGCCAGAGGTGCAGTGGCGTAGCCACAAAATATTTTCGGAGGGTGTTTGAAGGAGCTGGTCACATCCCACAAACAATATAAATAAATAAATATATATATATATATATATATATATATATAACGAAGTAAAAGTAAAATTGGGGGGGGGGGGGTTCTGGCACCTGAACACCCCCCTTGGCTACGCGCTTGCAGAGGTGGCACCCCCCTCCCCCAATAACCGTCCCCCTTGACCCCCCCACCTCTGCTACAACACTGGGAATGATCGTGACTGAAAAGCCCCTTTAACGTTTTTGTCCTAGTCAATTAGCTCTTCACCAGAACAGGTCGCAAAATTCAGGGACTTGAAGAATTCATTGGCAACTTTCCTCCAAATATGTCATATTAGTCAAATCTTTTTATTAAAATTTCAAGTCTAATAAAAAAAAACTAAGAAAAATGCATTTTCATTTTTTACTCCAATTTGCAACTGTAAACTGTAATGGGAAAATGTGGACATAAAGGTTATTTTAGGAGAGTTGCTGCCTTTTTTATGAGCAATTTTAGTTGCATACGACAGATACAACATTTTTGGGTGAAAACATTAATTTATTTATCGTATGAATGAGCCCAAAAAACTCGCCTTTTAAGCTAAGTACCACCATCCATCACCACAAAACAGTTTTTCTGCTGCTAAATGACGTAAAAAGTCACTGTACCAACGAAATCTGTGCAAATTGCTACCCCTGCACCGTTTTCCGCGCAAAAGCTGGGGACCAAGATGGCGGCTCGTCAGGTTTGGCGGCCGTCTGAGCGGGCGTTTGGCAACAATGGTTGGAGTTGTCACCACCCTAAAAGACGGAGTCGGCGAGTATGTAGGCTCCCTACTTTCTCTGGGGAGCGCTTGACTGGTGGCATTCGCGGAAAGTAAGCTAGTCACGTGGCGCAACATGGAACGGCCAGCTCGAGGGGTGTCCTGCCCACTCTATCAGCTGGCGGCGAACGCAGAAAGCTGCTCGCGTGCTTTTTACAAACATCATTGCTCAAACAATAAACAAACTAAAGCATGAAGGCGTATCAACGATGTCGTCATCAAAATACAAAAAAAAATATATATAAAGCACTTTTATAGCTTATCAGGCTGGTATAAGGCTTGCTACTACGCAAAAAAAAAAAAAGTATATTAATTGACCTGATTCAACAGGACTGCGCATAGTATCGAGAAAATCCTACAGGACAAAAGCGCTGATCGCCGACAATGACACCGCATTCGTCGCCAGCTGACAGAGTGGGAGGACACCCCTCAAGCGGGTCGTTCCATGTTGCGCCACGCGACTAGCTTAGTTTCCGCGAATGCCACCAGTCTAGCGCTCCCCGGAGAAAGGCGCACGCTCGCGAGTTATAGACAAGTGTGATTAGCACTGTACCTATTTCCCGAAGTGTGAAGCGTTCGGCCATGCTCAGTTCAGCAGGCTGCGCCACCGCCTAAGCGCGACGTCAGAGATTTGGTGTAGGTGGGACTCTTGTTTAATTAACGATTCACTATGGCACATCAACTGTAATTTCGCACTCATTTGCTTTGAAATAATGTTTTCATCCGAAATACCATCTATAGATTACGAATGACGAGCAACTGATCATTTATATGCCAGGCGAGCACGGGATGGCGGCCCCTCTCATTGTAAATGCACCGGTGATTTGGTACGGGTGTTTTTTTCAAATTTAAAATGTAAGCACTCCTGACCTGTCCTGTCAAAAAGATGTTTGCTTTTTTGGCAGCAATGAGAGCAGGGTTGCACACAAGCATACTGTATATGCATTTAAGCGCATCCCTTATTATAGGGAACATTTAATCGATATGGTATTTGGCATAAAATAAGAAAAAATTAGTACCTGTGTCAGATAAGTGCACACGTCAGTATTTAAATGATTGTGTTGCTACCCATGAAGCGCGCGAGAAAGACAAACCTTCTTGAGAATAAATTTGAAACAGATACTTTTATGAATATATTAATTAATGCATTTATGTATTTTCAGTGTTCACAAACATAATAAATAAATTATCGTTGTCCTATATATTTATGCATAATTGCGCAAGGAATACCTACTATCAATGACACATTCATTGTGTCACTAAATCTGAGTTCTGTGGAGATGCCAAAACGGTATTCGGTCATATTCCGAAACCGTTCGTGAAATCAAAAACAGAATTTCAAAAGACAAAAAAAAAAAAAGAAAAAATAATGGCACCGTTACTCTACTTAGGCATCGTTCGCAAGGCATCCGTTCTAAAGTTCCGGGAAGCTTGCTCGTGGACAAAACGATCTTGTTGCTTTCAAAGGTGGAGGTTTCGCGCGCAGAAAGTGATGTCAGGCGATAACAGACCGGAAATTGATTGTTGAGGTGAGCTCTAATTTCGTTCATCTCTTAAGTTGACAATGCGGTGAAGCTACGCCTTCGCCAACCATTCAGTGGCCTGATTCCTATCGCTTGACTTCGCTCGCCCCGCGTGTGTATGCGGAGAAGGGGTGATCATGTGGTGCGAGACTGACAGCCAAACGGTCTAACAAGCACGCAGTTTCCACCGCGCTGTCAGCTTACGGGGGATAAACTCCCCGATCCATGACTAAAGGCTTTGTGTGGCAACTCAGGACAGCCCGTGCTTCCGAAGGCGGTAATCCAAGGAATCCTTGCGCACCTTGCACCCAGCTTGCACTAATGCTCCATACATAAAAAAAAAATGAAATCAACGAACTTTAGAGTCCGCAGCATTTATATCCCTGAAGGTTTTTCAAGAAAATATTTACGTCGTAAAAGAGCTGGTT
Organism: Ixodes scapularis; assembly: GCF_016920785.2. NCBI lineage: Eukaryota > Metazoa > Arthropoda > Arachnida > Ixodida > Ixodidae > Ixodes > Ixodes scapularis. Next base: position 66,157 of record NW_024610051.1, read on the forward strand.
GGTCGGTTCTGGTTTTTTTGACGATTTGGTAACTAACAAACAGACAGGAGAACAAATTAAGGTTCACAATCTTTCCACATCATGACTTTCAGCTGGCTGGATTGATACCAAGACCGAGCTTATAAGTAAATCTGGCTGTCTCGTTCAGACAAATTTATTTATCTTCTAAATTCCTCTAGATTTATTTACCCTCTAATTTCCTCTGGGTCCTCTAAATTTCCGCTTGCGACACTTCCCTCACTTCTGAAGCACTTCGACGGTCAAAACATGTTTTGTGAATCGGATTTCTTTAGCGCACGGATGCGGCAGGCTCTGCTTCTCGGGACGCGCTGACCCACGTCTTCTGTACAGCCCATTTAGGGCCTTCGGACGGCACTCCGGTGCGTGCTTAGAGTGCCGTCTGACGTGGGCACTTGAACGCTCGGCAAGAGTACCACGGCACTCTGGACACAGGCTTTTTTAAAGGCCATGCTAGATGGAGGCAGCTAGCGCGCTAGTTACAGAACATATAGACATTCTCGCTAATTCATTTTAACTGAGCTTCTGTCGTCAGTGTTTCGTACCTCGGGGACTTTGAACATAAGAAGCTTAGCATACTTTTTAACATATCGTAGGGCGACATGGAGCAGTCTACATTTTTCCCAAAATAATTGGGGTATCGCTTACAGTGTAGAAACAACCGTACGTAAAGTGAATCCGTCAGTGGCAGTTTAAATGTGGCTCTGCCGGACAGCGAAATAAGACTTCTGTAATCCACACTAATGTATCTATATTTAACGCCAGTCAGATTCGTACCACAAATATCGTTATCCGGAATGCTACATGGTGCATGGTGCTTCCGCTGTCCATTATGAACTGTTTGATGAACAGCGTAAAAGAGCAGCGGTCTTGAATGTTCCCTTATATCAGAAACCTTCCTGTCAAGGGAGCTTCGGAGAGCGAGGTTAAAACTATTAAGGATGTAGCAAACTGTGCACAGTTAAAAGGTTTAACCCGCCAGAGCTTTTCTTGAACATAGCAGAAGACTGCCCGACTCTCGCGCTTCGTAAAGTAAAATGTAAAGATTGAACAAAAAGGTAGTAGTCAAGCCAGTTTTATTTAATGACTCAAAACAAAGATCGCATAACAAGTGTGTAAATCATCGCCAACAATTTTTACAAACGCTCTGGCTCCGTCATTTAGTTTCTCTACGGCGGTGAAAATAAGAGGGCCCCTATAGTCGGTTACAAGTTAAGAAAGTAGTAGAAGCCCCTCCCCATAAGCGTGATGCGACCGCTTCAGACGCCTCCGCAGTCGAGAAGATAGTTCGCTGAAAACGCCCCTTCTACTTCAATGGATGGATATTGACTACAGACAGACCTTGTAGCGGGCGGCGGCTTGCGCCACCTAGCCGAGGCAAATTACTCGCTCCGGAAGGTTGACGTAAAAAGAAGGCTTCAGTGCAACGAAAATTGTAACTTTTATAAGTAATGCATATATGGTTGTTGGTTTTAGCTTGATAACCTTCCTACTCGAATTAGGTACATTCCGTGTATTTTCTGCGTTTGTTAAAAAAAAAACCTGCGTTTCGGGTTTTGAAAGTTCCTGCTATTCGCGTTCTAACAATGCCGAAGTCGCCCTTTTCCTTTATGAATCCCAACGTGGAGACAGCGGAATGCGATTCCTCCGATTCTTCTTCGTCAAGAGAGTCTGGTGCAGCCTCGCCGCCTACGCCAAGGCGCCTCTACAAGAAGCATAAGAGCGGCGATGTCCTCAACCGAGCTGCACGGCAACTGATAATGAACGCGTACGTTCAGGTGCGGCACGAACCGCCCGCCAAGCCCGGCCAGCCCGGCCTCACTGTGGAGGAGTCCTGCATCAAAGTCAGCAAGCTGCTTGGCGTTGGTGTACGCACCGTCCTCGAGATTAGGAAGCAGGCGAAAGAAACCGAGGGACAAGTTGTGACACCTTCTCGGAAGCGCCCAGCAAGTGAAGGCAAGAGGCGGCGCAAAGTGAGGTACGGCGAGTTCACGTTGTGCGCGCTAAGATCGTGCGTCCACCGTTTCTTTCGACGGAACGAGGTCCCCACGGTCAAGAAGATAACGGCCGAATTCTGTGCGAGCACTGAAAGTTTCTCGTTGAAGGCTTGGACTGTGCGTCGCCTTCTCCACGACATCGGATTCGAGCACGACAAGAGGGAACGAAACTCCCGGTTGATTGAACGAGAGGACATAGTCGCCTGGCAGCAGAAGTACCTGCATGAGATCGCACGTCACCGACAAGATGGTCGGAAGATCTTCTACTTGGAAGAGACGTGGGTGACGGCAGGGCACACTGTCTCAAGGGTGTGGGTAGACACGACAGTGGCCTCGTCTCACGACGCCTCCATGCGTGGTCTCTCGACTGGCCTCAAGAAGCCATCGGGGAAGGGCCAGCGTCTTATTGTCACCCACATCGGCAGCGATGAAGGCTTCGTCGACGGCTGCCTGGACGTGTTCCGTGGACAAAAGACCGGTGATTACCACGAGGAAATGGATGGCGCCCGCTTCGAGAAGTGGTTCGACGGTGTCCTCGACAAACTGCCGACAGGAAGTGTTATTGTCATGGACAACGCTTCTTACCATTCAGGGCGGTTGGAAGCAGTGCCGGCGACAAGTTCCCGGAAGGACGACATCCGACAGTGGCTGACGTCTAAGAAAATTTCATGGGACCCCAAGATGGTGAAGAAGCAGCTGCTCGACATTGTGGCCTTGGTGAAGCCACAGCACCTAAAGTATCATGTGGACACTGCTGCCGAGACAGCTGGCTGCACTGTGGTCAGGCTCCTACCGTATCACTGCGAGTTCAACCCCATTGAACTGATATGGGCGCAGATCAAGAACGGCGTTGCTGCCCGAAACACGACGTTCAAGATTGTCGACGTGGGGAGACTCCTCAACAAAGAAGTTGACAAGGTCACCACTGACAACTGGATTAATGCTGTCAGGCACGTTATTGACATTGAAGCAACGTTCCGACGAGGCGGTGCCACAAGTGTCCACATCCAGCCCATCGTCATCCAGCTGGACGGAGAGTACACCCCATCCGAGAGTGACCTGTCTGGTGTCGAGCCCCTTGACGAAGCTTAAGGCCACCATTATGGAGAAAGCGTGGAACATCTCAGAACACAAAACGGTCCTTTTAAGGACCACTTATTTGCTTTAAGATCGGATTGTTGTTCTTGACCACCACTAACCTCCCGTGTCTCATGTTGTCATGCTTCTCTGCTCGTTGCCGTATAGCATTTCGATATGCAGCCACCAGACAAACTCTTTATTTTTGTTGCGATAATGTCTAAGCTGGTCTATACATTGCACTGTGCCATAAATCACCAGTATAGATTTGAACTTCACGAAAACAAAAGTTTGCAGCCCATCTACGGCAAAGATATCAGATGCCATATTGACCCTTCCCGCTGTCTAAAGATCTTTGCTACGCAGCAAATGGAATTTTGACTGCAAATAAGCTCTTTTTTGTCTAAGAAAAACGACACAACATATCACTGCCAGTGCTCTGCTTTAAAGCATAAATGGGACGTCTGTGGCCATTTACATGACTGAGGCTTCTGGGAATAACAAAGCCGTGTGTTAGCACAGCGGATAGCGAAATCGCAGTACCAGTACTCTGTTTCTAAGTCTAAAGGGAACGCCTATGGTCATTCACATGACCGAGGCCCCTCTGAAAACAACAATAATGTGAGTCAGCACTGTGGGAAGCTAACTCTTAATGCCAATGCCCTGTTTCGAAGCATAAACTGGACGTCAGTGGCCATTCACATGACCGAGGCCACTCTGAGAATAACAATAACGTGCGTCAGCGCTGCGGGCAGCTAACTCTAACTGCTAATGACCTGTTTCGAAGCATAAACTGGACGTCAGTGGCCATCCACACGACCGAGGCCACTCTGAGAATAACAATAACGTGCATCAGCGCTGCCGGCAGCTAACGCTAACTGCCAATGACCTGTTTCGAAGCATAAACTGGACGTCAGTGGCCATCCACACGACCGAGGCCACCCTGAGAATAACAATAACGTGCATCAGCGCTGCGGGCAGCTAACTCTAACTGCCAATGATCAATTTCGAAGCATAAACTGGACGTCGGTGGCCATTCACACGACCGAGGCCCCTCTGAGAATAACAATAACGAGCATCAGCGCTGCAGGCAGCTAACTCCAACTGCCAATCACCTGTTTCGAAGCATAAACTGGACGTCAGTGGCCATTCACACGACCGAGGCCACTCTGAGAATAACAATAACGTGCATCAGCGCTGCGGGCAGCTAACTCTAACCACCAATAACCTGTTTCTAAGCATAAACTGGACGTCGGGGGCCATCCACACGACCGAGGCCACTCTGAGAATAACAATAACGTCTGTCAGCACTGTGTGCAGTTAACTCTAACTGCTAATGATCTCGTTTCGAAACATAAACAGGACGTCTGTGGCCATTCACACGACTGAGGCCACCCTGGGAATAACAATGCCTTGTGTTAGCACAGTGGAGAGCAAAATGCCAGTGCTAGTGCTCCGTTTCGAAGCTTAGAGACACGTCGAAAGTTCCCTTGAAGTCAACGGCCATTATGATTCTTGGGTCGCACTTTGGCGAGTTGGCCAGCACCTCGTGATGGATGAGGAGCAGGCTGCCCTGTGCGCCGAAGTGCGGTCTGAAGTAGTGCGGCATAGATTTCCTGAATTTAAGAGGCGCCATTGTACTCGCTTGAAATATATCGTAAAAACAGCACTAATTGCTTGACGTGAGAAAACGTCGGCTACAACATTGATGAAGGATTGGTGAGAGGACGGAGATCTGGGGAATGCCAATGCCAGTAACTGGGCCTAGCTCAAGCTTGATATTGTCCGTCTTGCAGAAACGCCGTGATAAAGTGAAGCGGTCTTCCATAGATACCTCAGTTTTGAGCCTCCCGGACTAGTGCAATGTACAGGATTAAATCTTACGTTTTCAAAGTGGATAAGAACCACAATGCAACGATTGCAGTCAGACTTGTTGCCAAGAGCAGAGTTGCACTGTTAGAAAATTCCATCAATCTACGTGGAAAAATCGAATAGAACATGTCCCGTTTTCTGGAAATGCATACAATGTGCTGTTTGATTTCAAAAACGGGAATTGTACCATATGCATTGAAATGTGCTATTTAGGCAATAAGTATGAGCTTATCCGTATAAATAAAAAAAGCCTTACAAGACTGCAGTTTATAGTCGGTTCAACTGGTATAAGCGAATTGAACGCGCCCAAAAGTGCCGGATATCCAGCAATTTTTATGGAACTCTATCAGACCGCGGAAGTACAGTGCCCGTGAGCCGTGTTACGCCGCGCGCAGGAAGACATCTCTCACCCGCGCATGCGCAAGCCGCTGCCGGCCGGCGTGGGCCCGTGGGCTGCGGAGAGCTGCTGCCCGTTCGGAAGGCGAGTTCGACGTTGTTATCGCGTCGTCAGAGGCGTTCAGCGGTGCGTAGACGGCTTTGTTTTATAAGGTACGTATACGTTAAGTTGTTCCTAACGCAGTGTTATTTTACTATCTCTAAGGGTGTCGTATATTCCAAGTTCGGGATGCCCATAGCGTAGCGTCTCGTCTTCCCAGCTGCATAAAGCTAGGCCTTTTATAGTTCCTGATTCGGGGTGGCATACTGCCCGACCCTACTTAGTATTGATGGTATGCTGCGCTGCGTAGTTACGCGGAAAAAAACTGGAGAAATGAAGTTAATGCAGAAGGACAGACAAAAACATGCATGAATTGGCGCAGACTAACAACTGTTTAATTTCTTTCTCTTCTTTTTCCCCCAACCCGTATTTCCAAAATTGCGGCTAAGAAAACGCATGGTTGATGTCTTGAATTTGTTGGCTTCTGAACTTGATGGTGTTTGCTGTAGCTGCCTCTTTGATATACGAACTGGATGGTGTGTTTTTTGTAGGATTTACCTGGGGCCTGATGTTTGCTCCGACAAGTTTGGTATCTTATTGAGTAGATCTATTTCTTCTTGTCGCAAAGCTAGTGATGGCTCACTGACGCACGCTCCGTGTCTACCCGAGGCCATGTGAAAAGCCTCGATTATTTCACGCTTTGTTCTGTCCTTTGATCTGGCCAAGATGGAAGTAGTGTCAAGGAGAGCTTTGGAGTTGCATTCTGAACAATGCGCTGCAAGGTTGCCAGGTGCTTGCAGTTGTCCGCATGCATGGTTGTGCTCCCTTAGTCTGTCGTTAAGGCATCTCCCAGTCTGCCCGACGTAGGATCTTCCACACGACAGTGGTATTTTGTATACCACTCCTTCGACACATTCAACAAATTTGCTCCTGTGTTTCACTTGACACAGTGCCTTGCTGTTAGTCTCGTCCACTTCATTGTTGACCTTCCTGCATAATCCTTTGAGCCTGAAAGGGGCAGATAGTGACACTCTGACTTCGTACCTTGCGGCGATGTTTTTTATCCTGTGTGAAAAATTGTGTATATATGGCAGTACCACCATTGATCTTTTGTCCAAGATCTTCTCCTTGGTTTTGCACTTTCCTGTGAGCGTGGAAATACATTTTTCTGCGTCAGCTACCAGTATGGGTTCAGGATAATCGCTTGCGTGTAGTCTGCTTGTCTGCCTCTGTAAACTTTCTGAGACTTTGTGGTGACACGATTTTTGAATTGCTCGCCACATGTATCCTGAGGCAACACTCCTTTTTACTAACTTTGTGTGTCCAGAGTCATACGGCAGAATTCGTTTTTTTCCTCTAGTTTTGTACATCCAGCATGTGTGTCTGTAATCAAAAGTCATGTGGATGTCCAAGAACTGAAGGATGCTTTTCTCAGGTAACTCAAAAGTAAGATCCAGTCCTCTGTGCGCTTCTCGAAACTTCTCCATGATCTTTGAACATACCTTGTCCGTTAGTTTGTGTATTGGAAAACACACCAAAAAATCGTCTACATATCTAAAGCACTTGCTGACTCCATTTTTCTGGAAAAACCCCTGTAGTTCTCTATTTCCTTTTGCCATGTACAGGTGGTACTGTCATATATACACAATTTTTCACACAGGATAAAAAACATCGCCGCAAGGTACGAAGTCAGAGTGTCACTATCTGCCCCTTTCAGGCTCAGAGGATTATGCAGGAAGGTCAACAATGAAGTGGACGAGACTAACAGCAAGGCACTGTGTCAAGTGAAACACAGGAGCATATTTGTTGAATGTGTCGAAGGTGTGGTATACAAAATACCACTGTCGTGTGGAAGATCCTACGTCGGGCAGACTGGAAGATGCCTTAACGAGAGACTAAGGGAGCACAACCATGCATGCGGACAACTGCAAGCACCTGGCAACCTTGCAGCGCATTGTTCAAAATGCAACTGCAAAGCTCTCCTTGACACTACTTCCATCTTGGCCAGATCAATGGACAGAACAAAGCGTGAAATAATCGAGGCTTTTCACATGGCCTCGGGTAGACACGGAGCGTGCGTCAGTGAGCCATCACTAGCTTTGCGACAAGAAGAAATAGATCTACTCAATAAGATACCAAACTTTTCGGAGCAAACATCAGGCCCCAGGTAAACGCTACAAAAAACACACCATCCAGTTCGTATATCAAAGAGGCAGCTACAGCAAACACCATCAAGTTCAGAAGCCAACAAATTCAAGACATCAACCATTCGTTTTCTTAGCCGCAATGTTGGAAATACGGGCCGGGGGAGAAAAAAGAGGAAGAAATTAAACAGTTGTTAGTCTGCGCCAATTCATGCATGTTTTTGTCTGTCCTTCTGCATTAACTTCATTTCTCCAGTTTTTTTCCGCGTAACTACGCAGCGCAGCATACCATCAATGTCAAACCAACTAGCCCAACTCCAAGCATTCATTATTTCTACTTAGTAGTTGGGCACTAGGAGGGCACAGTTTTCGCAGTACTCCCGCATTATTATGCCAAGCCGCTGTCAACATGCGTGCTTCAGCGCGTCGAATTAAACTTCTTTCGCCGCCAAGTTCAACCTCACATGGTCCAAAGTTTAGCGCTTGATCGGGGAGGGGGATGGGGCAATTGGAGGATGAGGGAAGATTGGATTAGAAGGCGTGAACATTGGTCAGTTATGTTTTAAGGAACGAAGTATTTTCATAAGGTCGAAAGCGTAATATATTCTCAATAGAGCGTTTGAGAATCGGAGCTTGTTTTTAACTTTCTTTTTTTAAACGCGTCTGAAAGCATAATGGAGCACTGCGTTCCTCTGCTACTCGACCGTGTGAGCGATCTTGGCAGCTTGCTAAATATGCGGTGAAATAAGGGTGGCACCTGCTTGATGCAGAGAAATAGTGCAGGCTTTTGCATCTTAGGAATAGTAACGCGTTATCGTGCGATATTTTGAGTCGCCCAGTAATCTTATCCGCGCTGAGCCAGTGATCAATCATCGTCGTGGTAATACTTGTGTGCATGCCGCGGATGCTCCGGGCGTTTTGCGTACTAAATTAATGCCATTTTTTCAGGACTGATATTTCCTAAATAACTGGAGCTTCTGATAAACGAATTTACTTCGAAATTACCCCGGTCGAGTTGAAACCTTTATTGTAATAGGTGGTATTCACTGGACGCCACATCGGAGCTCTCTGAACGCTGCGCATGCTCAGAGTGAACTCCCGCTTATGGCCTGAGGACACCCTTTTTATGTAGAGTAATGCTACATGCACGACGTCGTGCAGCTCAACCAGAAGTGGCTGTACGCACGACGCGCGTTGATGTTCTTTGATTGGACGACCCGAATCCTGGCCATAGTGGCAGAGCTTCGCTCTGCCAATAAAAATACTGCACAGCCCCTCGAACAAATATTTTCGCCCCATCATGACCTAACCAACCTCGCAATTCACGAGCTGGCTCGTGAATATGCGACCAGAGTCGCGCATTATGCATGCAGCCTCACACATTCAGGAGCATGCTCGTGAATTGTAATTGGGTTTTAAATGTCAAGTTCACTTTTTTTTTTTTTTTGAGGATGGGATTTGACTTGTTTTTATCGCTTATCAAGTTCATTCACCTCAACGGAGTGCGATTTCTCCTTGTGATTTAAAGGAAAATACTATATATATCACCGGAATAAAGCGATAAAACTCATGGATATATATGTTAACCGGAAGAAATTGAGAATCTCCTCCCCAGATAAAAACTGAAAAGGTGTGCCATTTTTTAAAAAGTTAAAATTAAAATTAAAGTTAAAATCATAAACGTTCGGTTCAGCGTTCCTTTATGACTAAAAAAATCGACTTTTTTTCAGGCAGAAGCATCTTCGACTGCCACTGGATGGCACCAGGTGCTTCGAAGGAGTCAGCTTCCTCTCTGCCATGAAGCTGATGTACGCCACATACCTAAAGTACCCTGCTGAGCTGCTAGCAGCGTTGAAGTTCGTTTAGAGGTAACTATAGATGTGCCTTTCAGTTATGAAAATGTGCGCTGTGAATTTTCTTTGGAAAAATGTATCGTATGGACAGTTCTAATTCCTTCAGGTGGTAGAATTGTCTAGTGGATATTTCATTTCATGAAGAAATAAATAGGCGATTTTTTGTCTGGGAAGCAGCAATAACTGCTAAATACTTTTTGACAGCATTAATGACATAATAGGCCGTTAGCAATAAATTATGTAGCTAATCTGTTATCGTGTCCTTGCCAACATCCTAAGCAGTTTGGCATACTTTTGAATGATGGTGTGCTCTTCAACGTATTTCCGGCAGAGCCAATTTGGCTCAAAATTAGAAATTTCGAAGACTGTAATCGACTTATTTTTCGCAAGAACCTAATTTTCGCAAATCGCCTACAATTTGAAAAAAAAAAGGTCCCGCGAACAATTCTGGTAAAATGTAAACACATTGGAAACTATATTGAGATCCCACCGCATCGTGAAAATTAGAACCCGCAAATTATTCCAAAACTTCAACTTTGACCTCAATCGGTAAATATTGAGCCCTCGAAACATATTTCGTTTACATTATATAATATGGTACAAGTCAAACAAGTTCAAATTCTGTTTTCATTTGGCAATGTGCAATGTTTTCGAAACTTATAGGAACACACCAACTGTTCATTACCTCACAAAAGTGCTAACTTGTCGGTGGCCAAACGACAACTGTAACATGTTGCTTAATGCAACAATTTTGTGCGCTACGTCATGGATTGATGTAATCTCCAGAGGTAATACAGTAGCGTGTTCCTTTGGTGAGTACTGTACATATACAGGGCGTTTTCTTTTTTTTATTCTTACAGATTTGTTTAAAGAAAGCCATGAAAGCTACACTTATTCGGTTGCTGCAAGTGAGTTATACGCCAATGGGGACATTATGTGGGTGTCTAATCTTTGCGATTAGTCGGCTAATTAATTAAAATTTGTTAAATAACTTTTTAATTAGTGAAAATAGACATATGGTTCCAATTAGAAACTTGCTGAGCGTTATCGAAAACCATTAAATCAGTCATTTTTAGAAAGACTTTCAGCGCGTGAGAAGCGTAGTAGTGCATTTAAGTTACAACTCGTGGAGCACATACAAAGCTAGCTGTCGCGGTAAGGCGCCTGTGCGATTTTTCTGTCTCTTATTTAGCCCCAGCCTTGTACTTGCTCCACTAGTAGCTTCAGCGCACTGTTGCTCTTTTCACGCGCTCAAAGTCTTTTTAAAAATTACTGATTTAGGGGTTTTGGACGACGCTCAGCAAATTTCTAATTGGAACCATATGACTATTTTCAGTAATTAAAAAGTTAATTAACGAATTTTAATTAATTATCCGACTTATCGCGAAGATTAACCACCCCCAAATGCCCCCTGGGCGTATAACTCACTCGCACAAATCGGATAAGTGTAGCTTTCATGTTGTTTTTTTTTTAAACAAATCTGTAAGAAAAAAAAAAAAACGCTCGGTGTAGCAGGCGCACAACGATTCCTCAAACGTATTGCAGTATTCCCATGTAGATATTAAGGGTTTCATTCAGCTTGGTCACACTTTCGCTGAGGCATTGTCAATTACATTAAACAAAGTGTCTAACTTTCGGCAGCGATTCGGAAAGAAATATGTTTTGTAGAGCAGCATATTAGCGTTAGCATTTGTGTTTGTTTGGCACGTTCAACAGCAACCTGGAACATGTTGTACCATGTTTTTGTTGAAACTTCGAACTAAGAAAGGCAAAGGCCTGATGTTAACGTGCTGCTTTCTAGACACCCTTATTCACAATTCGCTTGAAAATATTCGTTGCTCATATTAATTGGATGTGCTGCAGTAACTGCGTGACCTGCTTGGGAGGACCGTTTTTATTATGTTGCAATATAATGAAAGAATCAGGATGAATCTGGTATTCAGATACATTGTCATATAGAACCAATACTAGAACTTGTGCATCCTAGGGAGCATGCAACTTATATTTTAATCCGCCTTAGTATCGATCGGCTTCAAATACATGAGCCCTTGTGCTGCAGGGGCACACGAATATACCTGTGACCGGGCTATGCTTATCAGTTAGAATAAGTAATATGAACCAAAAGACATGAATGTTCAGCATTCTAATATTGGGTGTATCTCAAAACGTCCCATTCGCATTTGAACCTTGCACATTTCGTCCTATTCTCATTTGGTCCTTCTCGTTTGAACCTTCTCATAAAATCCGAATCGTGTTTTTCGCAACTGGACCCATTCTCATTTTGCCCGTTCACCCTACGACCGAATGACATTACTTCGGCATGCTTCTAACGTTGTTATGCCTTCGCGGCTTTGTTGATGAGCCTTACCTTGCTTGGGCCCCCAACATACCATTAGGTATATGTTATGTGTAGAGGTGCGCACTGAGAATCGTACAATGACGCGTCCTTCCCTTCCTCTAAGCAAACGAAAAAAAAAAAAGCGATGAACATTTATTTTGGAAACTTTGTTTGAACAGAAATAGCATACATATTAGCAGTGGTTCTCAACCATTGATGTTTCCCGGACCCCTTGTAGAAAGGCGGAGATGATGGAGGACCCCGCTCGGGGTGAGGGGAATAGAAAGGTATAGGCTATCATGATAATGATTTAATAAATGAATACAACTAATTGCTAGTGTGAAGTAGACTTATCTCATTGACAAACGCACGAGAGTACTCACCCAAAAATTGGAACGTTTCTTAACGACGTGAAGAAAGACAACTAATATTGTCGTGCTTGACTGATAAGACATGGCTTCGCGGACCCCTATAGATGCCTTCGCGACCCCCATTTAAGAAACACTGCAATATAGAAGTGGTGGCATTGTCCCAGGTCGAGAGACCCCAAAAAACGTGACATTTCGGAATATGATCTGGCTGCGATAAATAGTTTGTCTGTTTTATTGTCAGCTAGTAGCTTTTCACGACGATCTCGACGCACTGCTAAAATCCTTGGCAGAGAGAGTATGCCTGTAGCGTGGCACACACACACACGCACGCACAAAATATATCAATGTACTTATTAATATAACCCCCCCCCCCCCCCCCAAAAAAAAAAAAACGATTTTCGTATAGAACGAGTCAAGTGCGACGGGTCAAAGCGAGATATTTTTGAGAATGACTGTTTTGAAAAGGGCCAGGTGAAAAGGGCGAAACGAGAACGGACTCAAATGAGGAGGGTTGAAATGCGAAGGACGAAACGGGAAAGGACCAAATGCGCCAGGTCCAAGAGAGATCTTTTTGAGAATGGTTGTTTTGAGAAGGGCCAAGTGAGAAGGGCGAAACGAGAACGGGCTCAAATGATAACCTCCCTCTAAGAATAACCAGAATATTCTGCTTAAGCACTCCAGGCAAGTTTTTTTGTAATATTGCATTTACTGGTACTGTGAATTCCTTTTTTTAACCGAAGTATCGTTGGGTACAACTTTACTAGACAGGCGAGCTGGTTAATATGACATTCTACAAACCGAGATGGAGGCTTCGAAGACATACGTTTCAATTGAGACGGATGTGTTCGTCCTTCTTTGTAGCCTCCGTCTCGGGTTGTAGAATGTATTAGCGTTGTGTGCTGACACAAGATCCGAAATGTGTCCAGTTATTACTGAGAACTGATGCCAGTAAGCTAAATCGTTTTTTTTTTTTTTTTTTTTTTTTTTTTGTGTACAATTACAATTCGTCTTGATGTAAGGATCAGACTTGGAGGCTCATGGTGTCTGCACGGACTGTCCAAATTAAGGGCGTGTCTCGGCTTGAAAGTATACTATAGACGAGGTTTAGAATTCGTCCAGATTGGATTACTAACCGATAGAGGAGTTAAAGAAGGAGCCAGGAACTCCTTAGCTTCTGTTATACATCCTCCTCTAAGAAATCCCACCCATTATTTATGTTATCTTTTTTTTCAGGCGACTTGTGGCAATGAACCCGCAGGAGGGGTCCCGGCAGTCGTCAAGAAAAGTTGCTCTGGTGCATCTGAAGGCGCAGGGAGCCCTCCAAGAGTTCTCGAAGTTCCAAAAGAAGTGGAAAGGAACCTCGGTGCTTGTTTAGATTAATCTTTCTTTTCTATTGTTAATATTACAATTTGTTGTATAGGCCAAGATGGTTCTTTTCGAGATGTAGCATGTTAGCATAATTTTTGGTCACATTTTTTTAGGAGACTGCTCACTTTGATATTTTTTTTATGGCTGAGCTGCCCTTCAAAATATTTGCGGCATGAACTGTGTTTTTTTTTTTTTTTTTTATTGTGTATCTGCTCTAGTCATTTAAAAGAAAAATAAATGTAAATATTTTGGAAGCAGCAAACTGCTCAGTCTTCTTTGCAATGGGTCCGTTGCTATGGGTTGCAACCAAAAGGACCAAGCGTGAACTTAGTTTGATAACGATTTTTTTACAAATGTTTATCTGCCTTTATCCCCGTCACTACATGTACAATGCTCTCTAAACTTCACGTAGCATGTGAACACTTTCTCATGGCATTCCTGGCTGTTCTATTGAGTATATATGTCACAGATTCATTGTTCTGTTTTCAGGATAGTGCTCGCATTAGATACGGCAGTTCAAATTTTCCATACATACAAGTTTGGGGAACATTTGCGCATTGCAGGTAATTTTATGTTGCAAAGACGTGCATCAAGTTGCGCCTGCAAACTGCCAGGACATCCCTGTTTTGCCTGTTGCATATCAACTTTTTCGAGGAGGAGCTTGGCATGTGACATACAAAGCCCGGATGTACTCATGAACAGCGGCAGTAACATAAAATGGGGCGAGCACTATCACAAACAAGACTGAACTTTTTCCGTACGTACAAGAAATGTAACCTGTGTCGTTTTGGACGCATTGGAACATGTAATGTACTTCGTAAAAATGGTACATGTTCTGGCATGGCTTGCAACAGAACATGTGCTGCTGTGTGCCACGATGGTACATTTCCTGTAGCATACAGTATTTGTTCCGTGATGATGGTGTATGGAACTTGTTGTGGCTGCCCAATAGCAACAACATGTCCCGTACTAAAGAAGTATGGAACATGTTCTGTAGTCCGGTAATACAGTACATGTTGTGGCAACAAGGTTAGCATGTATGTGTCCCATATTTTGACAGGAGTTTTTCTAACAGTGTGTGAAGTACCGAAAGGTTGTCTTGTCCAGTCCAGAAACATATCAAATTTGCCTTATGGCCCCTTATCCAATTCCAGGTCGTGAACTTTAACAGCAGAGGGCCTTGAAATTCATTTTCTTCTTTGTTTAGAGTGCATTTGTTCTGGCAATGGGTATCTAAAAATGATGCCTGCGATAGTGTTTAAGTAACCCGTCTCGGGAACAGGCTTTTTGTGCGGTGCTACTCATTTCATCAAATGACATTTCCCCGACAGTTTGTTTCAACGCTGCGACGTTTTATCAACAGATTGTTTCATCGACATTCGCTCATCGACATATCTTGCTATGTTTCATCGACAAGATCTTGGTTTGGTTAGGGGTGCGCTGCTTTGTTGGTGAGCAAGGGTACGGGTACATGCAGGGGGTAGGACCACCCTTACACGCTGCTGCGAAGCGGCATGTACGGGTGGGCTGGGTGGGTCCACATTTTTGTAATGAACTGCTGGAGACTGTCGCCGCAAAGCGTCGTGAACTGGGTCGGTCGGATAGTTTAATATGTGCTTCAGTGATAAACGCAAAACAAAATGTTCCTACAGCGTGCAATTTTTGTGTCGATGAAACTTCACAGCAGCGTCGCAGTATCGATGAAACGAGAGTCCTAAAAAGTTGATGAAACGTGTCGATGAAACAACAGGGACCCTTCTTTCCAATGGTTCCATGGAGGCTCTGACAATGAGGACTGCAAGGTTGCCTCCAAGACGCTCAATGTTTTTACACGAGTCTGTCTTTGCCAAGGAAGACTAGAAAGACGATGGCAGATTCTGAAGAGCTCGTTCGCGGCTACGGCCTGGTATGATCCAGAGATAAACATACATCAGAAATGTAATTAGGCGGTTTGAGCTGTTGCTTGATTCAAACATTGTTGATTTTATTGTTCTAAAGACAAATCATTCTGCCACTTGCATTCGGACCAAGATCAGGACATCAAGAGTATTCGGTATGTTTTCAATTCTTGATTTAAACAAATATTTCGCATATAAGAAAGCCATAGTTCATGAAGCGGGAAGCTGCCCTTGCAATCAATTTTTATTGACCATACTTTTCATATTTTACAAATTATTAAACCAATGCTGGGATCCAGTATTGTGGACACATTTTCCTTCTAAAGTAAATTGGAAAAATGGGTGCGTGTTTACCGGTAATACCTCAGGCCGCGACGCAACGCGAGTGGAGGTACACGCGTCACGTACCCGGGTTTCGAAGCATAAACATACGACTGACAGCGCCTCGAGAGCAAGCAGAATGTTCGGAAGCATTTGAGAGAACCGAATCTGCTTCCCTCAAAGTCTCTGGTATTTCTTGCAAAAGAAGACATCAGCTTCTTAACGTCCAAAGCAATATCAATTAAATGTTTGTAACATACACATCACTGGCTTTATCATTTGTGTGCCACCTGTATGTGACAGCTAGCTCATTATTGCGAACGAGGGTGTTCCCGTGGGTACTATCGCAGTCACAGATTACCGTGCAGCCGATTGCGACGCGGAAACTTGAAAAGGACGCCACGTTTCACAGATGAATGCATACTGCTTCGAAAGCGTCATTTCAATAGACAGACTATTTATTAACGCCAGCAAAGGTACGGTCGAAATTGGGTAAAGACACTTACTGTGTTCGCGGTTCACTTATGCCCCTCCCGCACAGCCCACTACACTTATAAAGAAGAGTTTGGTGACCGCTGCATTTTAACGTCGCTCCACGGAAACCACTGCGAAGAAAAGCCGATGCCTTCACGATGTTGAGGCGCAACCCGAGGCAGAGAAGCAGACGGCGTTCGACGCATGTACGATGCTAGGCCTTACTCCCGCATCGAAATTTTCGATGGCAATGCTATCGCTGGATTCTCATGCTGTCGCGCAGAACCTATTGCGAATAAAAGAGGACGCGGTTACGACTTAGCGACGTACACACTAAACATCGTAACACCCTTGTGGGTGTAAATGGCTTGTCCTATAACTAACACCTATTTGGGTGTAGCAGAACGCCCTAAACAAAGGGCGTTATTCCTAACGCCCCTAAAATAGGGTGTGTCTCCCTAACACCCTTAAAGGACGGCGTTATACCGAACACCTTTCAATTGGGGTGTGATTCTACTGTACACCTTTTTATTAGGGCGTTATGTCTGCACAGTACGCCCTCTAAATTGTGTGTATCACCGCCAGAAAGGGAAATAAAAAAGGCGCGATTACCAACACCCATAAAGTTGCGCGTAATAACCCAAAAGAGCGCACGAGAAAATGACTGCAAATGCCTGGTTCACTTTTTATTTTTTAATCAAGGTTCTAACAGGTTCTACAAAATTCTCTATAGACGATTGCAAGCAGGTCATCTGGCCGCAGCCATGTCTCTGCTTATGCGGGCAAGTGCGTGCAATTACAAGCGTGCCAAAGGTCAAAGCTACGTTCACGCGCACGTCATCAAACTTGGCGAAGGCAAGACTGAAAGGAATAGTTCTCTTTTATCCTTGCAATTCCACCACGACCGAGACGCTTCTAAACCAGTGGCGGTCCGTGCGTGTAAGGTCATAAATATTTCAACCGGATATTGTTTCATAACCACCTTCAAATTCTACAACCGAAGGCCCTAGTTAAATCTCCAACTGTACTTATCTTGTGACTTTTATGCTTCCTTGCACTGGTGACGTGGACAAAACTGACAGGCTTGCAAAGACGGTACGACCAGGAGTTGCTATAGACGTAAGCGGCAGTTCATGTTTGTAAACCGTAAAATGGTCTATTGAAACTGAAGCAGGGAGCCTATGTTTGACAAATGCTTCCTTACTCCTAAAAATAAACGGAAGTGGCGGAAGTGACGATATCGCGTTTAATTGGTTAGATTTTCAAATGATGAAAGTTACCTATTTTCGCCCTTTGACCTTCCAAAAATCAAACGCGATATCGTCGCTTCCGTCACTTCCGTTTCTTTTTGGGAGAAATGAAACATTTGTCGAACATAGCCCCCTTGGACTACTATCAGAAGCATGCTTGCAGAGTACTTACAAATAAAACAGCGATCTCATGTAATCCGTGATAGATGCATAATCCGATTCGGGCAGCACAGCACAATCCACAAACACAGTGTCGAAGATGAAGGCGGTCGCTCACATTCAGCGGAAGTTTCGCGGTCGCCGATGAGCACCTCTCTGTCGTTATAGATGCGTAATCCGATTCGGGCAGCACAAATCAACGCAAACACAATGCCGAGGTTGAAGGCGGTCGGTCACATTCAACGGAAGTCTCGCGGCCACCGATGAGCAGCTCTTTGTCGAAACGCGTCCAACAAATACAGCACAATAATTCCATGGACTCCGACGAAATAAACGACCATTTCCGAAAAGTTGGCATGGATGTATTCCGGCCGTTCACGACGAAAAATCACTGCAGCGACTCAAACGCACGAAAAACAGGAATACACTGACGGGCGCCCCCCTTTTTGTAAACCGGACCTACGTGGTCCCTACAACTCGCCATAACTTGGCATACTGCAAAGACTACGGCCCCAGTAGCCCATCAGCGCGTCAGAGCAAATCACGTGACAAATTTTCGTCCAAGCGTCCTTGTCCTACGGAGAGCGGTCACGTGTTTTGCGCCACCCCTCTGATTTGCTAGAAGTGGCCTTCGCACTCGCTCACAGCAACACGAAGACACAAAAGAAGGTTTCGAGGCTTATCCGAAGACGAGGTCAAAGGGGGTTGGACAAAGCCGCTAATCTCCCTCTGCTGCTTTGTATTGCCACCTGCCCCGCCCAGGGAAGGTCGCGAATTCGGACTCGCCAGGGCTTGCCTTGCGTAGTACAACCTTGAGCGTCTCAAACTGCCACTCCTGTAGACGCGCATGACCTGGTGCGGACCGCGAGATCACAAGATAAATACGAAAAACCATTTTTAACGCCGCCGAAGACGCGGTTTCACGTGTACCAAAGAAAAATTGGAAAAAAAGAGTCGGAAAGCTAGATATTTTGGTGTCATTACGCAGAGATAAGAGTCGCGTCCCTGGGGGTGTCATTAATCCGCTTTATTTTGTATTACTTTATTATTTTATTTTGGAGCTACACTCCAAAATAAAGTATCAGTGAAGGTGCTATAAGGAGTGCGAAGCCCAGTCAGGTGAATTTGTAATATCCGAAATGAGGGCGCCACAGTTTGTTCAAGTCTTCAGCTGAAAAGGTCTTTCTCAAGTTAAAAGTAAGCAGATTCTATTTCGGTTAATCTTGCTTTGTATTGTTTTTTTAACGTCGGATTTTAGGCAGTCAAGGAATAGGAATACCTCGCCGGCATAGCCGATTCACGCAGGACACTCTTGACAGTCACCCAAAAACGGCGCCAAGTACAGTATGTCAGGACAGCGTCGGCGCGACCCATCCCATTTTTCAGATATTGGCTAGACCAAAATAATATCGACACAATCTTTCCCATTTAATTCCGTAACAGCGCAATAGCGTGTGCTGCCTAGGTTGTATATTTACACGTCTTCATTCATTTTTTTTTTGCGAGCGGAGATGATTTTTTTTATAATCAAGGTTGAACCGATAAAACTGATGCACGCGCGAAACGTAATTTTAGGCTCGTGTCGAACGAAGAGTTCAATAGGAGTTGCAAAAACTATTCTCTAGCACTTCCTAATCATACGCGACTCCGTGTGGCGATTAATTATACTCGATGTTTGTACCGCCGTACACCATCAACAGTTTCACCAAAGCATAAATATTGCTTTGTATTTTAATAAAGCAATAATTATTGCTTGCATTGTAAACGGGTGATAGGACCACGTCAGGCAGAGATAATCTGCCCTTTGTCCTGTTACCCTTGACCTTGTGTCTAAATAAGAACCAATTCATTTCAATTTAATATGAACGGCTATGAAATCATGGGTGCATTTGACAGCATCACCATTACGCCCCTTTCACACCGAGTGGATGAAGGGCGTAAAACTCGCCCATACACCCTTTTTACACGATTTCAGCCACCATCGTTGCAAGTGGGGCGTAAAGAGGGCGTGTAAAGGGTGTAAAACGTCGACACACCCTTTTTACACCCAACGATATTCAGAAATGGTGTAAAAAGCGTGTAAAAAGGGTGTTTTTCCTAACGTACACCCTTCTTACACCCTTTTTACACGATTATGGGTGTTACAATGTTTAGTGTGTATGCTCGGGTAAGTGAAAAACCGCATTAAAAACAGAATAATTGCTGCAAGATACTCGAGTCGTAGAAAATCTGCCCGGCAGCCATGTTGAAAATATTCATTTGCCAGAAAAAGATTGGTTCGGGCAGGTCGTGACGTCACGGAAACAACGGGACGCGATTGGAGGCGGAGGAATACAAGATTCCCTTTGAGGGGATCTTGTATCTTTCCACAGGAATAAAGGCACGGAATAATAATAAACGCGAACGATAGCTTTCGTTCCGGGGAGGCCCAGTCGGAATGTGAACAACGTTAGAGACGCGCAATACTAGTGTGTCTATTTCTGTTTCGATCTCGTCCGCGTTGTGACAGAATCGAATCTGTTTACTACCTTTGCTCGTCGTTGGCTGCACTCCGCT
Source organism: Ixodes scapularis (assembly GCF_016920785.2). Lineage (NCBI taxonomy): Eukaryota > Metazoa > Arthropoda > Arachnida > Ixodida > Ixodidae > Ixodes > Ixodes scapularis. Next base: position 86,289 of record NW_024610051.1, read on the forward strand.
CCGAATGTTATTCGCCGCGTGATGGAAGTCACCGGCGTCTAGCTTCGAAAAAAGCTGCAGTGGCTCGAGTGTTCGTGAAAAACGCCAGTTCACGAATTCAGGGTCTTGTGACTGCGAACTGAAGGACAACTGGCGAGAACTCACAAGGAATGCCGTCCCGACATTGTTTGCCTTTCGTCGGAAGTGTTGGCAGACCAATAGGCAGCTTTAGTAAACTTCCTCAACCGTGGCTGTACTGCTTTGCACAAATTAACTACAACTATTTTGGCCTTTTGGTCTCTCTCTTATGTCCATTAGTACAAAAGGCACTCACCTAATTATTTGATGCCGAAAATTCTCTGTGCGTTGTTTTACAAGAAGTGGCTTATACTGAATATATGATCAGGTTCATATCCTCGTTGCCACACTCAGGATCTGACAAAGGGTGGTCACAACTAGGCACGCTAACTAGATAGAATGTCGAGCTCAGTCCAAAGCCGGGGGGCGGAAGTGCCCTATTTCTCTCTTTTACGAACTGCACATACGAGGTATGTTCGAAAGGTGTCCGACTCTATTTGTTTTCTCAAAACTAGTTGAGGCCAAAGAGGAGTGACTAACCACTATGGATTAGTGGAACCTCCTACGCAAGTGCCAATTTTTCCGGCCTCCCAGGGTTGAGCATTCGCTTCCAGGACACTGGTTTGGGTGGGAGTTCGACTTATGCTTGCCATATTTTGCGCTCTGGCAGACGTAGTTGGGTAACGCTACGGCTTCATATTTTGCCCGGAGTTAGATAATACCTCCGATGAAACAATTCGAAAGGTTCAATGAAACAATTCGAAAATTTCAGCAGGCATTCGACGAAGATGCTCCGTGGATTCCGCAAATTAAATATTGTCACAAATAAAAATATAAAGCGGACGAATAAAACTTGAAATGAAAGTTTAATGCGGCGAACTTGTGCCGGGAAACAAAAAAAAACAAATACACCTTACATGATTTGACGGCGCAGGAACGGCGACTGCCTTCAAGCAGCCATGTGACCTTTCGTAAGCGCGTGGGTATCTAGAACATTCCGTCTGGAAAGTTCGCCAATCGAAGTTTCCAAGATCGGACAAATAATAAGATTCTCAATCTATTTGGAACATTCCAGTCATACATAGAAAAGAAAGATAAAAAGGACTAACGCTGGCAGGAATCGAGCCCCGGCCAGCAGAGTGTGAGTTGAGCACGCTGCCGACTTAGCTATTCGCACGCGGTAATATATGTTTAACCGTTTTAAAACTCACCGAACTTGAGTTTGAAGTTAGGACTATGGTTGGTGGTTCGAGAAATTGTAGTGACATTGGGATTCTGGATAACTATGCATATGCGATTTAAATAGATGGTTTGAACATGGGCACAGTGGTCTTGAAACTTGTGTCCAAGCTGCTCACGTGCAAACAGAAAGGCCTCTGCTCCGACTTTGCGCAGTATACAGCTACTTCCCTATCGTACTCAAAATATACTTCGTTCACCCTTAAGCTGACGGTGCGGTGGAAGCTGCATGCTCGTTGGACCAGTTAGCTGCCGGCCTCGCCCCACGTGATCACCCCCCTTTCCGCATACTCACGCTCATAGAGTGAGACCAAGCGAAAAGAGGCAGGCCATTGATCGGTCCAGCGGAAAGGTAGCTTCCAGCGCTCTGCCAGCTTAGGGGTGAACGGAGTAATGCTCTGAAGCCTGTGCCATAGTAGTTTGGAACTGTCCAGCTCGTTTTATGACGTCCTTTTTGTGGCAGCCTTGGTTTCCTTCGTTATTGCCTTGCTGGTTGTTGCTGTACCTCCGCTTGCTTTGGCTTTCCTTTTGACTAGCTTTGGCCACACCCTGCTTTGCTTTGGCTTTACCTTGCTTCACATTGCCTTGCTATAGTTATTTTACCACACCTTGCCTCGACTTCCCCTTGTTGTGTTGTTGTCTGGCATCGCTGCCATTCGGTTGAGGCCAGGTGATGGTGGGCCATTATAGCGAGGGTCACTATAGGGTGTGCCGATGTGTCCTTCATGAGAACAGCGGCCAGAACATCTAATTTCTGATGCCCTGCTGGATAGAATGTCGGGCCCTTGCAAGTAGCAAGGTTTTTAGTTCACTTTTACAAACTGCGACTACAGCGCTAGTGAGGGAGCTTGTACTGCACACCATGTACACCTAAGTGCATGTTAAAGGGTCCCCAAGTGGGATCCTTTCCAGCTGTAAGGAAATTTTCAAGGTTTCACCAAATGTTTATATCTAATCTTCTGTGCGCTTCATTAAATAAACATAAGCTTCCACGTGTGTTCTCACAAATACCCACCACTGCCTATACTTACAGTAGTTAGACGGGATATGTCTTTATGCTTAAAGTGGAGGCATGTAGTCCTAATATAGCAGATTATAACATGTGCCCTTTATTTTGAGTTCAATGCTTCTACCTCATAGCAATTTCTTTTTGCAGCTGTGCCGAAATATCGCAAGCCACCAAGGCGCCTGCCCCCAGCAGCGGTGTCCACCGGTGCACTGGCATCTCAACCAGCAACTGAGGACAGTGGTACAAGCTGCCGTGGAGATGCACCGGGAACCTTGTGCCTTGGTACCGGGGTGCCTGACAGTGCAGCACTCCGTCAGCCAGGGCATCAACTTCCCAACAATATTGAGAACAGTGTGTCGCAGTCAGCACCACAAGCTGCGAGCATGGACATGTGTTGCTGCTCTGTCGTGACCAGCGCAGAGCACTTAACAGAGGTGCCTTCTTCCACTGTGGAAACCGGCATAACTGCCTGCTTACCAAGGTGTGTTGTTATTTGTAGCAGTGTTGACGGTGATGACATAGATCCAGTGCCCCAGCATGCTGCCACAAGCCCACTCAGCCATCTTGTGCCGCTCCAAAAAGACAGTGCGGACATGCGCAGCGAGCTCAGCAAGAATGTGACAGCACTCTTCCAGGCCTGTATGGAAAATCTCAGCCTACCTAGGTGCGTCGTGATTAGCAGCGGTACTGACAGTGATAATGAGCGTTCGCCTCATTCACTCGTGCCAACAACAACGTCAAGCCAACCTTTCTCGAGAAGGCCCAAAGAGCATACTTTTAAGGATGAGCTACCTTCATCAGGCTTAGCGACAAAAACCTCTGCATATGAACTGGGCATTCCTGGCATGAATACAAGCACCAACAGCATTAGCCCAGGAGAGCCATCTAAGCTGAATGTACCAGAGTTTGACGACCTGGTTTTGCAACCTGAGTTGAAACCAGGGGCTGCGCTGCAGTCTTCTCACGAGTCTTCGACTCCCAGTCTAGTATTCTTCACCTTCTCTGGGAATGGCACAACTGAAACAGCAGAATCTACACATTTCCGCGCTAATGAGCTTAAGAAGAGATGCAACGAACTGGCACGGAAGTATAAAAAGCTGCAGATGTTGCACGCTCAGGCAAAGGCTTCAATTCGAAGCCTGAAGAAACAAGTGAGATCGGAAAGTCAAAAATTTGAAACCTTGTACAAGACGAGGTTCCTCGATGATAACCAAAAAGAGCACGGACGAGGTAAATCAACAAGGGATGCAATTGGTCTGAGAAGACCAATTAGACAATCACTTCAGATCAAACATGCAAGTGGCACAACTGGATATGAACTTCTAAGATCGCTGTCTTACCCCCTTCCTTCCAACAGAACCCTGATTCGAAGGTTGCAAAATATCCAGTTTCTTCCGGGTATCCTCCATGAAGTATTTAACATACTGAAGCGCAAGGTGGAAATTATGGAGGACATCGAAAAGGACTGTGTCCTTTTCATGGATGAAATGGAGATTGCTCAGGAGCGTGAGCATGATCGCTCCCTGGATTACCTCTTTGGGGGCACCACACTTCCCGACTCTTCGGTAATAATGGCGAAACATGCTCTAGTATTCATAGTGGGTGTCCTAAACCAGCGCTACAAGCAGGTGATTGCGTACCACTTTACGAGATCTGCAGATGAAAGGCTGTTGAAGGATCTTATATTTTGCCTGATTGAGATGCTTTACAGTCTATCTCTCAGGGTGCTAGTTGTGACCAGCAACATGGGATCATCCAATCGAGCAGTGTGGCGCATGCTCGGATTCTCAAGCCACAGGGACTCTGAGACAGTTTGCAGTATTCCACATCCCCACCTTTAAGGTAGGACCCTCTACTTCATGGCTGACCCAGCTCATGTTTTGAAAAACTATCGGGCACAGCTGCTACGATCAACATGCTTTTATATGAGTGATGTCACACTCAGACAGCACAATCTTCCCGGAAACAAGGTAGACATCAATGATGTTCAAGCAGTTCTGGATCATGACAGTGAAAACGACTTGAAGATTGCTAACGGCCTGTCTGATGTTCATGTGAAAGATGGACATTTTACCAAAGTGAAAGTGACCGTAGCCGAGCAGCTTTTCCGAGAAGCGCCCCCTGCCATCTGCTACCTAATAAAGCAAGGAAAACTTCCTGCAGAGGCCGGGACAACCGCATGGTTTTTTGACTTGCTGAGGAAATGGCACTACCTGATGTCATCGCGTCACCCTTTACTTGCTTTTAACAAGGCTGATATCTCCAAGTATGAAGATGCTGTTAGAATACTGCATCTTGCTCAGGACACGGTGCGGAACATCACGATGGGAGCAACCTCGCATTGGAAGCCTTCGCAGGCAGGTCTTCTGATTTCCACGTCTGTCGTATTGAGCCTGTCGGAAGAGCTTTTAAACAGGTACAGCTACAAATATGTTCTAACTGGCCGACGCAGCCAAGACTGCCTCGAGAACATCTTCTCAGTCGTGCGATTAAAGAAGCCTGTCCCAAATGCGTATGGTATGAAATGCGCTTTGAAGCTCATTTGTGTAGGACAGTTTCTGCACACTCCGAAGTCGACAAGCTACGATATAGATGACAGCTTGTACCTGGTCGACCTTCTCGACCCGGACTTCAAGACCAAACCTTTGGACTTCAGAGGTGACGAAAAACATTTAGAAAACCTTTTTCTTCAAGATATCTCAACAGTCGGGTGTGACATCTTGGCCTCCTTTGGAGGGTTCCTGCTCAAAGCAGTCCCAAAGGCGACAGGGAACTGTAATCTTTGAAAAGAAGCGCTGCTTGACGACGGTAATGGAAGCCATAACACACTAATTGGTCTCAAAAAGTATGTGAAGGGTGCCTGTAACCTCATCAGGCCTAGCGACAGCGTGATGACTGTTCTTGTACAGTATAAAGAACGCTTCAAAAGTTTCGCCGCGGCCGACGCCATTCTAGACCTGAAAGCTCCATTCCGGTCGATCTCAAGATTCCTCGCAGAAAATGTAGATGTCAGGCTTGGGGTGTGTGAGCAGCACGAAGAAAAAGTAGAAAAGATCTTCCTGGGGGGGGGGGGGGGGAGGTATGTTCGCTCACGCTTAAGGATGCATCTTCTACAACAAAAGGCACAAGCGTCGAAGGGCACTCCAGCAAGACGTGCGCACGAGTTAACCTTGCGTTGAAGAAGGGGGAACTACTGGACTCGCTTATAACAAGTTGAAGATGTGATGAGTAAAGAATGTTGGTGATTTACTTTTATTCGTCATGATTATTTGGTGCCCAAAATCTTCGTTTGTATATCAGTAGATTTATATTAACCTTTTTAGATAATATAAGTTACAAAATATTATTTCAGTGTTACCTTCCCCTACTGGAAAAAACTAACAAGAAACATACCTGCCGCTTGTACAGTTCTGGTATGACACCAATATTGTCACGGGTGGTGAGTCGTGACCAATAAACAAGAAATAAACAGAAATAAATAAACGTTTAATGTGGCGAACTTGTGCCAAAAATAAAGAAGGAAACAGAAGAAAGCAGAGCGTCGCGGGCGTCGAAGTCGGCGTGTCAGCAGAATCGAGCGCTGGGGCGAGTCTGACTCGACAAGGTCGCGGGCGGCCTCTTATCTAGAGTGCGTCGCTATCTCGAAGATTTGGCGAAAGCGGCTCGAGCGTCGCGTGATCGGGCGAGAATGAACACGCACTTTCTAGAAAACAAAAGCAGGAATAAATGATAGAAGTTACATGCGGTACATGAATAAACGAGAACTTTCTGGAGGTCCGTGACCGAGCGTTGCTTTCTCAGCCCTGGGCGCGGCAATATAATTCCTTGTTTTTACTCATGCAGCTAGTTTGGTTTGGCGTTCTGCATAACTGGAGATACCGGCACCGCTATGGCTCCGGGTCTGACTATACTGGCAGCCAGTTTGCTTGCCGATATGATTCGGTGTGGCTGGTATGATTTCGCATCCGACGACGGAGGCGACCGCCGTCTTTCCAACAAAACGCTTATACCACAGGACCACCGGTATAACCAAATCATACATGCAGAAAGACGACCAACGTCTTCCAACAAAAACGTCCATCCTTTACCACCGGTATCGTTACATACACCATGGATGTCGAAAAAGAACATAAGCCGCGTTTACATGAATGCGACTTAGTCGCATTCATGTAATCCAGTTGTCGCATTCAATATGCGGTCATGTAAACGGCATAATCCGCAAAGAAAGCGCAACGCATTAAAGTCGCTAGACAGAAGTGGATCTAGATCGCGAGTGCGCATTCATTCAGCCTATGTAAACGGAGATCGCATCGCATTTCGGAACGGGGAGGATTATCGGAAGGCGCTCGCTGCGGGAGCGAGTGAACAGCTGAGAACATGGCGGCGGCCATTTTCGTCGGCGGCGCGGAGGGCGGTCCCGCAATTCTTTTCCCGAGAATAAACGCAAGCTCTTATTGCGATCATAAGTAAGCGAAATATAGCGGAGCTGCTCGGTGAGGGCGGCCCCGTCCAAAGCTTTGCGAAGTAAGACTTGCGCGTCCGAAGGGGTCACAAAGGCTTCGGTGCAAGCACGAACGACACCGAGAGCTCCGAGCACTGTAGAGCACTGCATGGTAGCGCAGAACGAGCAGCTCCTAGCTCGGTGCCGTTCGTGGCTGCGGAAAAGCCTCTCGGACTCGGGGTCCGGTTGGTCCGGTCGCGATGGGCGAGGTCTGGCGCGGCGAAACGCGGAGGCTTCCTCAAAGCTTGCGCACACACGTCGCCTCTCGTTGAGAGTGAACCGGCGGCCCGGCCTGGAGTCCTAAACGCCTTGGTTTTGATGCTTCTTCCGTTTCGCAACTTCTTCCACAGCACCGAAGACAGCGGGCACGATCTTTACGTTCACTGAATGCGTCAAAAGGCCTCCACATGCGATGCACCAGAAAACGTGGTGCGGCTGGTGCCGGAACGGAACTGCATAACTTCGAGCTTTGAGTCAACGTGCACGTCAACAAACCGATCGTGACACCAAGCCGCAGATACCGCATCGCCGGTCGACAACGGCAAACGGCCCGTTGCTCGTATCGTGGGCCGTGACTCGTACTCGGCCAACTCGGCGTCTTTTCGTGGCCCCTCGCGTCGTCGCAACCAGCCGCAAACCCACCAACCCGCAACTGTAGCTGGCGTCGGAGAAAAGCGAAACCGAAACGTAAAGCTTCCGCCCAGTGGCTTCCGCTGCCGCGGCTTTTCTAACTTCCCGGCTTCCACGCTTCCGGTCGTCGCGGAGATGGCGACGTAGCGCTGTGGGCGTCGCTGGCTCGTTCTACGTTTTACGGGACAGATGTTTTGCGGTCCGTTTCTACTGCGTCTCTGGCTCTCAACTGGACGGCGCCTCTCATAGTTCAACCAGGCGTGGCCAGCCTGGGTCAGCGCAGCGCGGCCGACTCGACTCGTTCGATCGCCGGACCGCAGGCGACTTCCAAGTTCGGCCGTTGGGCCGAGGATCCGAAGGCGTCTGCCTCCGTGAAGCGGTATGCGAATCTCGTCCCGTTTTCGTTCTACTTTTAAATTACGATAGGTGCGCTACAGTTTAAACATGCATGCCAAGTGTTCGTGACAATTGAGCTAGAATAATTGGGCTTAATCACGGTTTTTCTGTTACCGAAAATGTAAATCGGGCCGATGAACCAGGAGCCATGCCATCATTCGGCCCGTTCTCCCGCGTTCAATCTGCTTTCCCCTACCATGTGGGCAACATAATACAGTCAAACCCGACTATATCGAACTCTCAAAAAACCGCCTACCACTTTGATATTGCGGGCAATTCTCTATAAAAGTTTTGATGAATTTGACAACGAACAAGCACGCCACATTTAGAAAAGTAGTTTACGCTCAAAGGGGCATCTGTACTTCATGAGGGACGCTGACGGCAGCTATTTAGTGGCCTTGTCTTCGTTTACCGGCTCACCCTCTTCCCTCGCAAAAAAGATTTTTTTCTTTCCTTCTGGGCGGTCCACGCGGCCGCTCAAAAGAAAAAAAAAGCCAGCTTTCTCTGCAAGCTGGCTTTCCCCCAAATATCTGCTATCCTGGGGGAAAGCCAGCTTGCAGAGCTAAACAGCACTCTTGGCAGATCGGTCTATGGGGAGACGCTGCAATTTTCGTTTGATGTAATTGCATCTTTCGCTAAGCATTTTTATTGAAGCTACCAGTTCATATACAAATAGTTTAAATTAACCGGGTTCGATAATATTGGGTTTGACAGTAGATCGAACATGGTGGCCTCGCTCCCAGTGTGCAAAGAAAGCGCTGCACCCCACGCGGCCTTTCTCCTGGTCTTCCTGCATTCACCTTGTCTGATCTCATAGTGCCTCTGACTGTACATGTTTGCTGCGCAAGGCAAAATCAACAATAGGTTCATAAAAATATCTCAAATCGTCCTAAATCATAACTCACACTATACACACATTATGTTCAGAGCTAAGCACAGCACAACCACAACAGATTCTGTGCCCGTCCAGGTTGATCAGAAATACCCACCTGTCAGAGCGTCATTTTTTTCGTGTGGTAGGGGCTTCTTTCCCACCACACCCTCCTAGACAAGACGCCTGCAGGCTTGCCCTGACACACCGCTGTCGAAGAGCTCCGCAGGCTCCCATAGTGATTGGCTGACCATTCTGAGAAAGGGCCGGGCCAGGGGTGACAGCCTTTTCCACGGCGTGTGTAAATGCTGCCTCTCGCATTGTGATGCCAGGTCCAAGATGAATCTGCAGTGAATAACACTTTCAAGCAAAAGAAAAAAAAAATTGAGAAATACAGGCAACACAAATGGGCTCTCCACTTTCGTCTGCAATCATGTTCTTGCTTTGTTTCACTTGAATGCTGAATTGTACATGTATAAATAAATAAAAAAATGAAATAAATTAAAGGGGCAATCCATAGTATTTCAGGGTGGCCTATTTACGTTCCTAACTCAACCTATGTGCTCTAAGCATCCCAAAAGTCCAAAACTTACAATCATGTGAGGCTTATTTCACTATTAAAATTGTGATCAAAGATAGCGAATGTGGTTGAACCAAATCAAGGCGAATAGGGTGGAACGGCGAAAGACACTCGTCAGTCAATTACAAGCGAGGGCTTCCCGTGCAGACGAGCAGGACTGGTCGGCTGCTTGTCCTGACGTGAAGCCATCGCTTGTGATTGTCTGATGAGCCCCGTTCGTTACTCGCCTACATTCGGCCGGGTTCAGTGGCGCCATTTGTACGTCTGAGATTCACTATCCTTTATCACAATTTTATTAGTGAAATAAGCTGCACGTGATTTAACTTTAAATTTTTGGGATGCTTTGAGCACATAGAATGTGTTACGGCCATAAATAGGCCATCTTATAAAGCTCCCGAACGCCCCTTCAAGAGAAGGAATTTCAGCTTTGGAATATTCATTAAGAAAGGAGGTCTATTATTGCTGTACAAATCAAATACTAATAATGATATAAAAGAAATTGTTTCATGAAACCTTTTCACATATAACCATTTGACAATTTTTAAATTCAACATCGCAAAGTACGAAGGAAGTATACTGCTGCGCACTCCCATGTTTTGTAGAAATATGTGCAGTCTCGGGCAGCCGAGCGATGTGAAAAAAAAGAACACCTTTGGCTCCACTCCATCACAATACATAAAAAAGAAAACACGAATGAGTGTGCCGTCACCATAGCTCACTACCCTCCCCTTCTGTGTTCAGAAATAGGCATCAATATGTTTCACCAGTCAGCTGCTCGTCAGCTGATAAAGAGGACGTGTTTTCCAAAGCTCCTTCGAAGCTATGTGATTTTTGGTGTATTTAGTTTAGTTGCGGGTGTGTTTATGGAGTACTAGAAAGCAGTTTTTAAAGTAGCGGTAGGATAGGCTTGCCTGTTGGATCTGCTTCATTGGTGATGTTGCGCGCTAAAGGCAAGAGGCACACCCAATTGGGGTTGATCCTCCAGGTTTAGCGCCCTGCTGTAAAGCATTTTTGCTCTAACTCTGGTGGTTTTATGAGGTAGCAGAAAGCAGTTTTTAAAGTAGCGATAGGATAGTTGGGTTAATGCAGGCTTTTTAGGTAGGGTCATGAGATCGAACCACCGGCACGTTTGAAACTTTTGGCGGGCTAGTTGGTTGTGTGGGCAGAGACGTACCCAGGCTTTCTTGGTTTTGGTGCGATATTTGTCGTGGGGTTGCGCTGTGTGTCGGTAGGCAATGGTGAATATGCGACGGAAGAAGGTTGCGCAGCCTAAAGTAAAAGGAGGACCCGATGTAGAATGTGAGGAGTGTAGCCGTTGGTGCTGCATGATGGAGACGGAGTTCAAAACTGTAGCAAAAGCCGAGGACAGCAACTTTACCTGTCGGAGTTGCGAGAAAGTAGAACTTGGTTTTAGGAGAATAGAAAGGGAATGGGTGGATACGGTTCAGGAGTTGAAGCGGGAGATAGGGTAGAGCGGGAGAAGCGGGTTCAGCTTGAGGCGCAGGTCGGAGATTTGATTAAGAGGGCCGAAGCGGACATGGAGATGACCAGGGAATAGGAAAGTAAGGTTGAGAGCGTGGCAGGAGAGATGAGACGGCACGTGCAAATATGCACCGTCCCAGAGGTCTGGGGACAATCTTTGCAGATAGAGAAGTGGGTGGTGGAAGCTAACCGGGTGATAAGGGGGTTGAGCCGACGATTTGAGTACGGAGTAATGGAAGTAAACAGTGTGGTGTACGAGGCTCGCTCCGACCCTTTTACATAGGGCATCCACAACAGTGGAACCACTGGGAGCACGGTAGGCGATAGGATTGGACGTCACATCATACATTTTTGGGGGGATCGCGGAGCCTTGAGGGCGCCGGTGTAAATGAGGGCCAAAATGTAGATACAGGGGGCAGGGTTTGGGAGGGTGAGAGGAAGCCTTACAGGACTAAGAAAAAGAAACAGCTTAACACAGGGTTCATAAACATGCAGGGGGGCAGGAACAGAATAAAGTGGGAGGAGATTGAGGAGCAATTAGAAAGCGAAAACTTTGCAGTGTATGGATTAGCAGAAACACATCTGAGGGATATGGAACAACCACCATACATACCAGGATATCATAAGATGGGATGCAACCGGGCCAATGGGGAACGCAAGGAGGGGGGATTAGGGGTGCTAGTGAAGGGTCAGGAATAGGAAAGGGAACAGGAGGGCTGCAGGGAACACATCTGGGTCGAAGGCAATATTGGGGGTTTAGACACAATCCTGGGTTTTGTGTATCTCAAAACAGGATGTGATGCAAGGAAGGAAAATGCAGAACACTTGACATGTATATCAGGACACGTTAGGGAAATTGGCACTAACAAGGAAATAATTATCTGGGGGACATGAATGCACATTTGAAAGACTTTGATCGACATACAGATACAACAGGGAGGATGTTAGAGGCGTTCTGCGAAGCTCTTGATCTGGTATTGGTTAACGTTCAGGCGAAATGTGATAGACAAATAACATGGAAAAAAAAAGAACTCGCACTCGACTATTGACTACTGTTTAATGTCGCGTAAGATATAAAACAGATTAGGGGGCATGGAAGTAGATGATGGCACAAAAAGTCTGGGGAGCGACCATAAGAGAATCAAGATCACATTTGGCACAATAAAACCAGAAATCCAAAATCAAAAACAAGAGGGTAGGAATAACTTAAATGAGAAACAGTTACAGGAGGTATCTAAGCGAATCGAGAACATAGTTTCCAAGCAACCGGAAAGAGAATGGACATATGAAGACTTAGTGTTTTCAAAAGAGAGAGAAATATTGAATGAAAAAAGGAGGAAGAAAACTAAAACGCAAGCCGAAAAGCTGGTGGGATAAAGAGGTTAAGGCAGCAATATCGAGACGCCAAGCGGCATCTAAAGAACAGATATGGGCAAAGAAAGAGGGGGCCACACTAGCCGAAGTAGCGTCAAAAGGGGAGGAATTTCAGGAGAGGAAGCGGGAGGCATCAGCATTAATATAGGCCAAATTTGGGAGAGCAGAGGTCCAGTGGATGATAGAGATAAACCAGGAGGATAGGAATGCGGCAAAAAGGTTCTGGGAACAAATCAGTGTACAGTACAGGGAAAAAAGACCGAGGGGTACCAGCGGACACTAAAAACACAGAAGGGAAAAAGGTAGAGGGGGCAGAGGCAAGAGAATACATAGACATACAATCGAAGTAGCATTTTCGGAGTTAGAGTCAGATCAGGCCGCAGGGAATGGTAGCGTCTATACAACACAAGCGGAGGATCATATTGAAGAAGAGGAAAGGACCACTGGGGGAATGGGAAAACCAGAAGGCGGCTGCAACTACAACAGGTCCAGACGGCATACCAACGAGATTGATAAAAGTTCTAGGCAACACAAGCAAATTGAAACTAAGGCAGGTGATTGACCAGATACTTGCGGGAGGGAGGTACCCAGTGAGTGGAAATTGAGCAGGATGAGATTAATATGTAAGGGCAAGGGAGAAAAAGACCGTATCGACTCACACCGACCAATCACAGTAACTTCAGTAATATACAAACTAGATATGCAAATTGTAAAAATAACAGAAGAATGGACAGAGAGAAAGCAGATTCTGGGGGAGCTTCAAAATGGTTTCAGGAAAGACAGACGACTAGATGATAATTTCTTCATAATCACTCAGTGCATAGATATAGCAATGACAAGTCAAAGGCCATTATGGTAGCATTTTTAGACATCAAAGGGGCATATGACAATGAGAATCATGAAAAACTCTGGAACGAACTGAAGGGATATGGACTAGAGGGAACCATGGTTAAGTTTCTAGAACGGGTTTATACGGAGAATAGGGTGGTTATAACATGGGAAGCCGAAACTACAAGAGCAGCAGCAATAAAAGAGGTCTTAGACAGGGTTGCCGATTGTCTCCCCTGCTCTTTATGATATACCTCAGTGAGGTGGAAAAAAGGTTAGAACAGTGCAGCCTAGGTCTTGACCTGACGTACATGGAAGAACATAAAGTAAATCAAATATTGCTAGGGTTAATGTATGCAGACGACATTGTACTCGTATTAGAAAGTCGTGAGACAATACAGGAACTGATCAGGATTTGCAGCCGGGAAGGGGACAATTTAGGACTAAAATAGTTTTCAAAGACGAGAAGGGGGAACCCCTGGTGATAGAGGACACATTGATACAGACTAGGACGTAGTTCAACTACTCTACTCAAACTACTGTAGTTTAACTACTTTTTCGAGTAACTTGGTAACTTTCAATTACAACTTGATTTGGGTAATTAGTAGTTTTATTTAACTACTTTTTTCAGGTAACTTCTACTCAAATTACTAACTACTTTCAAAATCTAGTGCTAATTTTGCTCATAACGGAAGTTTGAGCGCAGAAATGAATATGACGCCGGCAGATGAAGTGGCATTCCCGAACAAGAGGCCCCCTTGTTCGGGAAGGCGTCCTTGGCCCAAGGTGGCGACGAGCAGCCAAAACATAACAACGGCGCGCACGAACGCAGGAAGAGATATAACAAGCCTTGGTCGGGTATTGGCCTAATCCGGTAATGCACACAGGCGCCGCGTTTCCAGCTGCAACCGTGAAAGACGGTTTCACTCCGAGCGCTGTTGCTGTTTTCGTGTTGTCTGTCTTTAGTGAGTTTTGACTCAGCGGTAAGGTCCACGAAAGGTGCCACTTTAATGACCTTGCAGCGGGGCGCCTGTTCCAACGGTCGCCTCGTCGTCAGCGCATACGTCTCTGCAAAGCCGGACTCCCCCACACACAAACCCTGGCACGGATAATCCGTTCACGGGAGCACGTTCCCGCTTCCAGCTGAAACTGTACGAGCGACGATGCTTGTTCACGTAATCCTTCGCGTCCTTCCGAGTCCCGACCTTCCATGCCTGGGAGATCTCCTCTTTGTTAAAAACGATTTACTTGTCAGGCGTGTCAGGCGCGTCAGAATATTGTAGTCACCGGCGAGGATTGCGAGTTACCCTTGGGAGATCCTTTTGTTGGACCCGGCGTCAGCGGTCATCTTCTGTTAAACCAAAACAATTTTTTTTTTCAGCAGCGTAGCACTAGCACTACAACGAGATGCGCAGTCGTCCGGATGATCGCATCGTCGTGGCGCGAGACTTGAACCCTTGAAACTATGGTACACTTGCTCAGCGTACTCTCAGAACGTCGTCGGAATAAAGAGAAGCGAGTCATAACAATCGGAACTTGACGAAGAAAAAAGAAAAAAATAGCAAAGTTTGTTATTAAAAATCCTCTACCCGAGGGAAACCTCACATGTTTCGTCATAGACGCCTAAGATGCCGACACTCGCTTACCCGACCCTGCACAGCCTGTTTCTCAAATTCAACGGTGCCGTTCCATTCAGCGCGTCGGTGGAACGTCTGTTTAGCTTGGCTGAGGACGTCTTTAAAAGGAAAAAGGGAAAACTCTCCTATCAAGACCTTTGGAAGTCAATTGCTTCTGCGAGCGAATAAACCACTTTCGTAAAAAGGCAAGCCATAAATAGACTACATTTATTTTAGGCTCGCAGGGTTTGTCATTGATCAAAACTGGTGTTTATTTTGCTACCACAAAAATATAAAAAAGTAACTTCAAAAGTAACTTCAAAGTAACTCGCTACTTTTTACAGTACTTAGTAGTTTACTCAATTACTATTACAAATGCGTAATTTCTACTCTACTCCAATTACGTTTGGCGTCGATACTCAGTAACTTAACTACCTTTTTTGAGTAAGTTGTACATGTCTGCATTGATAGAACACGTAGAAAATTACAAATATCTGGGAGTGTGAAGGAAGACGGTATCTAAAAGATCATCAAGATATTCTAATAAAGAAAGGGAAATGAGATTCAGCTATCATGTAACACAGGGCACTATAGAACTACAATAGATACCCGAAGGAAAAATCCATCAATGTAACCCTGCTTGGCAGTCAATGTTTTCTAGTGGACTGCTGACTGTGCCTAACTGTACGTCAAACATGTCTGATTGGCCAACAAGTTACTCTGACCGACAGTCAAACTCCAGTCAGACTCCACTTGTCGGCTTTCTGATGGTTTCCTGGTGGCAGTCGGCCGCCGCGAAATGCCATCAAGATGTCTTGGTGGCAATTCTGATTGTACATCGATTGGCTCTGACTGTACGTCAAGTTCGTTCGGATACCACTATTTTGTCAAATCTATGAATACGAAAAATAGTCTATGCACAAGAAAACGATTTTGGGACGTGAGCCCATAAAACCGCTGATGTTAGAGATATGACACGCAGCCGACCGACAACCTTGATCAGAAGCCCGCCGAAACGCCGAAAACGCCACTTCGCTGACTTCGCTTCACCCATAGAGGCTTCGCCGAGCTTTCATGAACGATCGCTCTCGACTCGTTTTGTTTGCCCGCTTGCTCCAACCTGTCGATCCTGCCCGGGCTCTACAGTGTTTTATGTTTTAGTAGAATTCCTACTCGACAAGAGCCAGCCTGTTGTGAGTTCCGACGATGTAAGGGACTTTAGCGGTGTAGTTGAAGACGACAAGGTGTACCAGGTCTACTGGGCCGGAGACGCGAACAAAAGGATCGTTCTACGGCGCGAAAGTACTCTACATGGCAGGTGAGTAGAACTGAAGTACGGCGAGTGATGTACGAGTGCTTTGCATAACATGCGGAAGTCTTAACTGCATTTGCAACCGAAGCATCTCGTATAAAACAGATGGTGAAATCTAGTTCTCTAAGAAACGGTGTAGCATCGCGGTTACGGTGTCCGATTTTGTACGCAAGTGGTCGCGGGTTCGATCCGCGGTGGTTCTGCTTTTTTTTTTTTTTCGTTTTTTTTCTCGAACATTTTGTTTTATCGAGGCATTGGGCGATTTTTATGAGTGCGTATAGCTTTATTCTTATATAAATGCTGCCCTTGTTGATGAGATTCCCTTGGCAGTGGCAGTCAGACGTCATCTGATGGACCATCAGATGACGTCTGATGGTCCATCACGTTCCACCAAGGCTGCTGACTGGCAGTCAGTGTCCCAAATTACGTACCTTGATGGAATTTTTAATAGGGTATGAAGTCGTTAGGGGTGTATGGAAGGGAGTCATAGTGCTAGGACTGTCATTTGGGAATGCGGTATTGTGTATGAGGTCAGAAATACAGGCAGGTTTAGAGATACAGCAAAGGAGTGTGGGTAGGTTGGCGTTGGGGGCACATAGGAATACACCAAATGAAGGAGTACAGGGGGATATGGGTTGGGCATCTTTCGAGAGTAGAGAGGCGATCAGTAAAGTAAATTTTAAACGAAGACTAGCTAAAATTGAGGATACACGGTGGGCAGCGAAAGTGTACAAGTACCTATATATTCAAATCAAATCAAAGCTTTATTTTCCAGAAACACTGGAAGGAGTCCCAGACAAAAAGCTGTTGAGACAGCTTGACTGGGTCTGGGACCCTTATTACATGGCAGCAGCTTGGTAGTGCGCAACACTCTCCTAGCGTAACATTTGAAAAAAAAAAATCGGAATTTTGTAAACATTATAACACTAAATTAGGGAACAACGAAGATATAAGAGCGCAAGTCTCGTTTCCTAATCGTGTATATGTTTATGTTGTTTGTGAGGCATTTATTTAAAACAAAGTGGTAGGTTGTAATGTAAAGTTTTAAAGTTGCAGTTCGTGCGGGAACAAGGGAGGACCCATGCTTCTCTGCGACGTATGTTGACATCACTGCTATGCCTTACAAGCTCAGAAATAGTGAATAAGAAATCGATGAAGTGTGTGGAGGAGAAACGAATGGAACAAAGCAAACGATACTCATACATGCGTTCAACCGGAATTATTTGATATTTTAGAAATAAAGGTTCTGTGTGGTCTGTGTAGGAAACATCAGCAATATATCGTATTATTTTCTTTTGCAGTAATAGTATGTTTTTAAGGTTTGTTTGTGTTGTAGTAGCCCATACAAGGTGACAATAACTCAAGTGGGATTGAAATAATGCATAATAAATTTTAAGTTTAATGTTGAGTGATAAAACGTTGCGACAACGAGAAACAATACCAACGATCCGAGAAAGTTTAGCTGTTAAATAATTTACATGACAATCCCACGTCATATTCTCTGAAAAAAATACACCTAGAGTTTTATGCTGGCTGACTATTTCGATTGACGACGTACCTAGTGAGAGAGTGTAATTTATTGAAATGGGCTTATTTTTTGATCTAAATAAGATTGCTTTAGACTTCATTGTATTTACCTTAAGGCCGTTAGTATCAGACCACAATGCAAATTTGGTAAGAGTAGAATTGGCTTGGCATAACAGTGTATCAGCATCAGCCGCAGAGAAAAACATACTCGTATCGTCCGCATATATAACAAATTGCACTTGGTTATCGATGTTTACTAGGTCATTGATATAGACGTTAAATAGAAAAGGTCCAAGTATACTTCCCTGCGGTACACCACAAAGAACACTTTGGAAAGAAGAGAAAAAACCGTCAATAGCTACACACTGTTTCCTATTTGTTAGATACGAGTGAAGCAAGGCAAGTGGTACACCGCGGACGCCATATCGACTAAGTTTCATAAGTAGTACTGTATGATTTAGGACATCAAGCGCTTTACTAAAATCAATGAACACACCTAAAGTAGTCAGCCTTTTTTCTATATTTCGCAATATAATTTCTTTTTGATATAACAAGGCGGCTTCCGTAGATTTGCCTTTGCGAAAGCCGAATTGATAGTCTGTTAATATAGAATGTTTACAAAAAAAGTGATCGAGGCGCGTAAGAATAATCTTTTCGAGTACCTTAGAGAAGACAGGTAACACAGATATTGGCCTATAGTTATTCATTACATGCTTATCGCCTCCTATATGCACAACAGTGACTTTAGCCAACTTCATTTTTGCGGGAAACTGACCAGATGATAATGATAGGTTGTATATGTATGCTAAGTGTGGGGAAATTATATCCATTACAAATTTAACTGGCTTTATTTGTAATTTATCAATGTCAATACTTTTGCTGTTTTTTAGTCCTAGAAAGATGTTATACACCTCTACTTCGTCAGTTGGATTGAGAAAAAACGTATCATCAGTATGTTTCACAGAAGAAAGGACATTTTCATTATTTCCGTTTCCCTGTGCAGTAGGTAGTGCATTTGAATAGTTAGCATTAAACTGTTCCGCCAAACGTGCACCTGACATGTTATGTTCGTCTATAGTTAATTCGCCAATAGAGTGGGAAACCTTTCTACGATTTAAAACTTCATTAATAATTTTCCACACGACGTCAGGTCGTTGTTTAGTAGCCTCATGAAACTTTTGCTTGTAATATGATGATTTTGCTTTCCTAAGCTCAGATGTCAATTCGTTCCTAAGTTTTTTAAAACATGACAGTTTATTTTGATCCCTCGTCTTTAAAAACGTTTCATATAAGCGAGTTTTCTTCCTCATCATTTTTATGTGGGCTGGGGTTACCCAAGGTTTTCTTATTTTTTTGCTCGTGGTTACAGTTTTAAACGGAAAATGTAGGGCATAAAGTGATTTAAAAATATTTAAGAATTCATTATATGCATCATTCACATCTAGTTTAGAGAAAACCGATGTCCAATCACTGTTGAAAACTGCATTCCTAAATGCAAGTAGGCAATCATTAGTCATTTCTTGGTAGGTTACAGAAGATTTAGCAGCACCTTTGTATGGGTCATGATTATGTAAAGTCAAAAAGATTGGAATTTGATCGCTTATGTCGCAGCTTATGGTTCCGGTTACTTTGACGTTGGTTGTAATATTGGTAATAAAAAGGTCAATTACACTTGATGTGGATGTAGTGATTCTAGTGGGAGACGTGATAACATTACGAAAGCCGTTAGAATGCAACGTATTATTGAGTGCCTTAGTTTGGAAAGAGTCTTCTAATAAATTAACGTTGAGGTCACCCCCTAGGACCAAGGAGTAGTTATTATCCGATACATAGTCTAGAAAGCGCTCAAGAAAAGAAATAAACATTTCAAAATCTGCCGAAGGTGGGCGGTACATGACAGCTCTTATATTATCCGCATATTTTAAGCTTAGGATCTCATAACCACTTGTAATTTCAGTAAAAATATCTAACAGCTCACATTTAATTGAAGATTTCACTTGAATTGAGACACCACCGCCGCGTTTATGCTTACGGTTTGAAAAGAAATGTGTGTAATCCGGCAGAACGAGCATATCAGCATCCTGCTGATACCAGGTTTCCGTGAACATTATCATATCGAATGATACGCGGCACTGATCCAGAAATGATATAATAGAGTCATGTTTATTTGTTGCAGAACGCGTGTTCAAGTGAAAGATATGGGTAGAATTTTGGGAGGATAAGAACTGACTCAGTTCTTCCGGCAACACAAGTTCGACGTAGGCCATAAAAAAAAAATAAGGAACAAATGGAAAAGACTGTACAAGACAGCGTAGCTAAACTAACAAATTTTCCCTACGTCAGCCTCATTGCTAATCTGAACAAGTGGGGTCCTCTCTGCTTGACGAGCAAAAATCCTGCCGTTTCGAACCCAGACATACTTCCAATTACATTGATGCTTTCTGGCAATCGCTTTTCCGAGAACCCGCTTCAAAGATGGGCAGAGGTGTTCGTTGACGAAGACAGGGGCATCCGTGTCAAGGCCAAGATCCGAGTTCTTAATGCGCTTCTTTTTTGCCTTATCAAGGACGGCATCACGTTTGCTGCGGCTTACAAATTCGAGAATAATGTTAGATTTGGTGGCGTCCAGGGTTGGCACGCGATGACAGATCGCAATGTCACTTCTAGCGATTGGCTCGCCGATTGATTCCCCTAGCCTATTGATCAGGTCGGGAAGTACTTCGTGATCGTACTTTACAACGCCCTTGATTTCTAGGTTGGAGTTTCTTGAATATTGCTCAGCTTCTGTGAGCCGATCCTGGTAGTCGATTAGACGCCTTTCCATTTGGCTGATTTTTTCCGAAAGGTTTCCGTTTTCTTTCTTAAGCTCGGCATTTTCCTTTAAAACTGTGCCAAACTTGGCCTTAACGTCTTCGAACTCGAGGTTCATGAAGTTCACACTGTCTTTAAAGCTATTTATGTCAGCCTTCATTTCACGGATGTCACTTCGAATGTCTCGCTCTAGTGATACTTTGAAAGACTTCCACTCTTGTCGGAATTCTTCTTTAAAGTCACTAAATAATTTGGCAATGTCCTTGGCAATTAAAAGTCTAAACACTAAGTGGACAAACCGAATCCGCAAGCTGAGATTTAAATGCATTCAACGAGATGAAACCGATCAGAGCATATCAGTAGAAAATGAAGTAAAGGAAACTGAGAGAAAATTGTGGGAAGAGAGAATGCAGGGGAAGTCAACTTTAACATTATACAGGGCACAAAAACAAGAAATAAAGGAACAGCTGTATGATAATTCAGTGGGGAGCTCTTTGTTGTTTGAAGCTAGGACGGCGGTACTATGAGTAAAAACGTATAGGGCTAAATTCCAGCAAGTAGACACTCTGTGCGACGTATGCAACCGCGAAAGGGAAACTATAGAACATGTAATTTTAAGGTGCACGGGGCTTCGTCCCACCCTCTTGGGGGGGGGGGGGGGGGGTGGTGACTACGGATTTGGAGGGGGCACTGGGTTTTGCGGACATGGATGGACAAATGGATAGGGAAAGAATTGCGGTAACTAAGAGGAGATTGGAAGATTGGTGGAATAGATCTAGGAAAGGATAAAAAAAGATAAAAATAAGCAATGCAATCACTTTAGAAAGGGGTGTGGGGTTGTGTTATAACAGAATTTATACAAATTAAAAAAAAAGAGAAGGGATGACCAAATGTTAGGCTAGCTGGCGCATGCTGCCGCCCGTTACAAAAAGTATAACCATTACCACCCATCCATCCTGTTTTCTTTTCTAGTCTATACTAGCCAAGCGGGCTAGCTCCCTAACCCCCGGCTAGGTAACATTGGCACTGCTAAACTGTAATTTGTGGAACACGGCTATCAGATAGCACTGATGTCACTCTCATCCGCATGTACACTTTTTCAAAGATAGTTCACCTTCTCGTCGTATGGCAAGACTTAACTATGTTTTTTTTATTTATATTTTTTACTATTTTTGTAGGGAAATAGGAATGCAACGAGCACAATTTTTGGATATTTAGGATGCTTAGAGCTCGTCGAATGAGTTGTCACCAAGAGCAGACAATCTCAGAAACGTCTTTAGTGCACCCTTAAGTCAGTACCTTTGTTTGTTTCTTTGTGTGCCTGCCTGTTTGTGTTCTTGTTTTTTCTGCCGTTAGTCTGTTCTCCGGAATAAATCAATGAAGTGAAAACGATAGACAAAATGCCATGTAGGCCCCGGTACGTACCTCACCATCCCGGACAGCAAAGAGAGGTGTCCAAGAGGATGCCACGGCCTCACCAGGTGGAGCAGCCACAGCAGCACCTAGGAGAGCAAATTGAAGGTTAGAGAGACAAGTAACATCAAGGTCTTGATTCGCTTATACGCTTAGGACATACTGTAGCTTTAATAAAGAAAAAGATAGCAACACAACATATCCAAAATGACGTGAAATGCAGTGTAAATAAAGCACAATATTCTTTCACAACATCAATCTAGCCCTACGCTAAGGAGCTATGTTAGTCAAAAACATTCAACCCCATTTCTTTGTTGTAGTAATTTCAGGAAGCATGCATATGCCCAAACAAATGTATGCTACAGCTGCTAATAGGGTGAGATTACAGCAAAGCATGCCCTCAAAATGATTCGTAATTTCACTCCATTAGCAAATCGTTTTCACTTGTTTTAGGATTTGCAGACCATCAGCCAATCGCTATAACTTGATTTATGATTTGTGAGGACGCAAACTTGTAGAAGTAATGTCAGCTCTTTCTTACGGTACTTTTAGTGAGGTGACACAAGGGCTGTAGTCACTACCATGAAAGTGGTATTATTGCTCATGATGTTGCCACAGCCAGGCTGCTTTATGCACAAAATAAATGAACACTACCTTTTGAAATCACGCCTTTAAGATGGTATTTATTCACGTGGGATACTGGCAACCTTACCAACTCTCGTCGTTGCAACTACTCGCATGTCAAGTAAGCAATGTCTGTATCGAGCTACGCTGCATAAAGAAGTCATGAAATGAAGTCGTCCTGTTCTGTCATCAACCACTTGTTGAGTTAAAAGTCTGGCTATAGTGGTATGAAAGTGTTGTCCTGCCCCCCCAAAAAAGTGACTTTTGATCTCTCTGCTCTTGTGTGCAGAGAAGGTGAAACACTGATCAGTGATGTGATTGGCCTAAGCCGTTTTGGAGCACCTTTTGGAGCAGTCAAGACAGTGTTTTGGAGCAGAAAAAGTGGCCTTTGAAGCAGCCAAAACAGTGTTTTGGAGCCGCAAAAGTAGCCTTTAAAGCAGATATTCTAATAAAAATAAAAATATTTGTTTTAAATGCTGGACACGCGAAGGGAATCTTGCTCGCCGAAATAAACCAATTATGGTCAAGTTTGGCCACCTGGTAGTCTTTCAAAATCTAACTGAAATGCCAATGACATGACACATTTCTTTTTGCTTTTCGAAACATTCTGCAAGGCTGGAGCAAGCTTTGCTTTATTTAGCTTAGGGTAGTATTGAATGTCCAATTTCAATGTCTCCAAAGATACATTGCGACATCCCACAAGTCTACAGTGCTGTAGCCGTTGCCAAGCAATTCCGAAAAACCGCTTGCCATCGTTTTACTGATTGCCGACGTGCCAGATTTTCGTCAAAAGTATTTAAATGCAACACAATGAATTGCAAGCGTCCCGGCTGGTGCCTCTGTCGTGCAATTATGTTCGCATCGTTGGTTCGCATGCACGTGAGGGCAACTCCGGCAGGCTTGCAGGTGCACGTGCTTCGTCGTGCGAGCGAAACGGCTGTTCGATCGAAACCGAAACCATGCCTCTCCGTTCCGTCGCCAACTGGTTGCCAACAGTCTATGCAATATGTAACTACCCAGAATGCGACAAAAAAGAGTCCAGCGCCGCGGGCTTGCAAGGCCGGCAGGCGAGATACGAGCTAAACACAAAAAAAAAAAGAACCTGAGCGCATTGATGCAAGACATCGCGAGCCAGTGTCGCTTTGTGCAACGACTGAACTCGAGACAAACAAGCGTGCTCTGCGGGTTCAGCGTGCAGACATTCCCTTCTTTGCTTTAGCTCACTTCAACTTTTCTTCATGACAAATTTTTCACGCACCGGGGTCCCTCTCGAAAGAAAGCCCACCAAAAGAAACCTAGGTAATCAATACTCCGACACAGCAGTCTTTGAGTTAGAGAGGGATTTTTGTAGCAGCGTATGTTTTAAACAAGAACGTGAATGTTGATGAACATGCGGCGGTCCTTATGTTTCAGTTTAGGAAGCTCCATATCTGCATTGTCGTGTGGCCGTTGATTTCAGGAGCGAGAGCTTCAGCTCAAAAAGCAACTCCCGCCGCGCCGAAACAGTTCCGTTTCAAAGCGTCACGTCATGGCTGGTACCCAGTACGCTAGCGTCGCAGCACACACACACGCCAATATCTATCGTTAAAAAAAAAAAAAAAACGCGAGACGAGATTAACGCTTACAGACGACGAGAGCATGAAAGAAGACACGGCATGGCGGAAAAAACCACGCAAAAAACCATGGACGATTGATGCAGGGTATTTTGTGTCGCGCGGCCGTTTGCGCCGCCTAGCTCATGCATGCTCAGTTCCGGTACTTAGTTTAGTTTCTGTTTTGAAAGGCTACCAAAATTAGCCCTTTGGCGCAGGCTTGGCGCAGAATACTCATATTTTGGCAAAATGTAGCAGGGTTAGCCCCTTGGCGCAGTTTGGCGCAATTGGCGCATCCATCACATCACTGACTATTTTCTCAACAGTGGAGGAGCTTGAAGCATGTGCATAACAGTACTGGGCACAGCTACTCCTGAACAATTGACTTGCTTCACTAGATTCAGATTGCCACTGCCTGCAACTACACTATCAGGAGTTTAGATTGCAAATACATAATTAGACTTGGGCCCACCAGCACTGTCACCCTGTCAGTAAATTAATTTCTGCTTTTATGCAGATCAAGAACAAATTAAGCTTTGCAATATACAGTCAGATGCGTCTTGGGCAACGACACTGTTTGTGTTTGTGCAAGAGGGGCGGGGGGGGGGGGGGGCAAACACAGCAGAATTTCGATAATACGAATCTCTCCACTCCACCCCTCATTTAAAGTGACCCAAATATTAACCGCCAATGCAATTTGGAACTATACGTTGCTTCATCTAGCGGTTGCAATATAAAACACTGGTTGGGCCAGGACAGCCCGGATCGCGGGAACTGCAGGCAGGCGCATTTAGAAACAACGTGTGAATGTGGCACTTTGGATCGGCGTCAGCCTTTTTGGGAACCATTTTCTTTAAACTAAGTCCGGCTTCACATCTCCTTGACCTAAATGGGTTCCTGTGACATCTCGCCTACTCATAGGGTTCCCCCCAAAAATAAATGCCGCTACTGCTGCGGAAAGACTGTCACAGTCACGAAGGCGACTCAAGCGTCGAACTATACCGCTTTCCCTGGAGACCTTGGCAAGCGACACGGCGACAGAAGTGGATTACTGCAGTGTGCCGCATCAAGTAAGTGAATTCTACAGTAACTGTTGCTGTTGAAGTGAACGAAAATAGATGTGCAGGCTTGGAAAGTGGTCTGACGAACTCGTTTTGCAGGCTACTCGGCACAATAACAATTTTATCCAAGTTGTTTTACGAGTCACTTAGACACCACATAGGGAAATACGGTAGGAACAATCGGGCCGATCGTTGCTTCGCTGTGACGTCGAGAATCAGGCGATCAGACGAGAGGCTCGTTGGCCCGTCCCGGCAGTCGTAGTTGCACGTGTACATAGCCGTTCGGCAAACACGCGGTCGTAACCGAAACCTTCCGAACCTGCGAGTTCTAAAATAGTGGAGTTTCATAGCACATAACGTTCTGTTTGTTTCGGCAGCCTAATTAAATGCTGAGTCTGGTAAAAATGTGACGGCATGCAGAAAACCGGATGCGTAAGTTTTTCTTTAGAAAAAGCTAATGTGAAGTGTAAATATGCTTCTCACATGTGCACTTTGTTGCCTGTCACCTTTTTACGCCAGGCTCGCATATCACAGTACAGCCATTGCAACGTGTGAACTGTTCTCTAGCATGCAGAGTTTGTTTCTAATTACCCACATTTTCTAGCCGGTGGCGAGCACTAGGAAACAGGAAGAGCGTGCTGCACCAGGCTGGGGCCACGTAGGAACGCAGAGCCGTTCTGGCTCGTGACGATTCCCGGAGCGTTCCACGAGCGAGGTTCGGATCAGGACCGGCGAAAACGGCGAGCCCTGGCCATACCTTCCTAGGGCATGACGATCCCGGAGTGGTTCAGCAGCGAGACTGGGGCTGTGATAGCCCAGAACAGCGTGCGTACGCAGCGCTGGCGTGGGACGGGCGATCCGCAGGCCTGGACACGGACTGCGACTGCGAGCTCTGAATGACGGCAGACAGCCCGGGTCGGCAGGCCGGAGTGCCGGCTTTCGAAGACGGAAAACTGGGAAGTATAGTAAACCGACTTGCTACCTTCTCGTTGTGTTGTGTCACTCCCTGGGAGACGAACGCAGCACATGCCGATCGGGCGGCGATTATTATAGAGCGACCCCACAAGTTTTGAAGACAACTCAAACTGGTGTCCAAATGACAACTCTAAAATATGCTTGCCGGCTGGCTATGCTGGATAACAAAGACTTTCGAACTAATAGCCGCCCGGAAATTTTTCTTCTGTAAAGCTATACATACATTCAGGGTCGAATCGTTCACTGAAGATCAGGCTACAAGTGTCTCAGCAGATCTAATAAGGCGAAGTTCCCGAATCGCAATGAAGCAAGCACGAAAAGAAACAAAGAAATATCCTTGCCTTTTCTTGTGATTTGCCCCCATGACCATTTTTTTTCCATCCTTCGCGCGATTCCCGCTCTGCGGGCCGAATTGCCCAGTGTACATAGACGCCGCCGAATTCCCACCACTTCTAGCAGCACAAAAGTTTTCCTTCGTTTTTATTTTTTTATCTCTTTAAGTCACAGTGTATCTTCAGGACAAATTCAATACAATAATAGTTTTTTTGGGACTTAAATCAATACTGAGGCGAAATGTTTAACGAATCTTAGGAGATACATTTTCTGGTTTCGGTTTCGTTGTCTCGAAATTTTGCCGCGAGGAGTTTTCCCGATACTCCGTCGCTTAAATCGCCTTTATTTTGGGAAAAGTCTCGCCATTCTTTGAACTAGCAGCCGCGCACACTATTGGCCGAACGTCACATGACATCTGGCTTTCTGTTTTGGACTTCCGGTCGACAAATTTCCCAAGATGTTGCTACGCCGCAGCTGACAGGCTACTGCGCCTGTAAAAAGAAGTAGGCCAGAAAGCTTTTTACTGTTCCCTCTGGAACGGAAAATGAACCTCGGAGGAAGATTTTGCTTCATCGAATCGGCCGAAAAGATTTCAACCCGACGGGAGCCGCAGTCATGCGAGGTGAGTGCTCTGTAAAAAGCTCACCAGCAATGCAAGATAGCTGTTTAAAGCGAATTATGCACTCCATTCCACTGTAAACGCGAGCGATATATTAGCGAGTACAACACTGCCAACTTGGCATGCACGGACGCCCGTGCTGTGGAAATACAGGCCCCTACACGGAGTTGCGTTTGAGAGCGTTTAACTGCGTTGCGTCGAAAAACGAAAGTGAGCGACCGGCACATGTGTGCTTCGTATGAACCGTGGAATCCAATCGGAGGAATTGTTTTGGCATGCGACAAAATAAGTATGCATTTCCTGCGTTCTCGCAGTCGCAACGCGGTGAAACGTGGAGAATATAATCGCAGTTCGGTGGTTCAATATGATGATTTAAAGCGACTTGCAATTCCTGTGAAGCCGAACACCCACGCACTCACGAGACACTGACAATACAACTCGGTAGGGACGACTGGGACGATCATCCGAAGCACTTTCGGGATCCACGGTTGGACGAACAGATCTAGGCAACTTCAAAACGGTCGGATGCCAATGCGGGCTCTAAATGAGGTCACTGCCACACTTATATGACGAGAAAAGTCCACACGAACGGCAACTCACCCGCTCCAGCTGACCGAAACGTCGAGACGCTTGGGAAATTCCAGAGGGCGCCGGGGCGCCTCCCTCGCAAACCGGATGTTAGATGTGGGGAAGGAGGGTTTTTTTGGAGGAGGAGGGAAGAGAATGTACCACTTTTCCGAGATACAGGGACCTTACCGTCGCCCCATCGGCTCCGATGCGTATGGCGGCGCCCAGGGCGCGTACCGTCCACGCCGTGCTACGCGCTTCGACCTGCTGTTACAAAGGTATGCAGTACTTTGCTCTGAAATACGTTAATTTTGCATTTTTAAAAGTTCTGGATTCCATAGCGCGGACGTATTTTACCCTGACACGTATGAAAGTCGGGGAAAAAAGTACATAGTAGATATGAGTAGCGTGTAAGAGAGGAGTAGCATAGTAGCTCTGTGATTTGAGTGGTGTTCCCTTCCGTGCTTAGATTTGGCATTGTTTAGGTAGTTTTAAGCCGATAAATGTTTAGCCAGGTAAATAGATTGGGGGATAGTTTAATGGCGGACGTTCACTCTGAATTTTGCATACCTATGCACGGGGAATCAGCTGTATTTGTCGAAGAAAGCTTCCTGTTTGGCGTGGTTTCGTTCATCCCTATGTTGACCCGTTTACTGATAGTAAAGCTATACGCACTCAGTAGTGCACTTCGGCCGGAAATGGCTATACGCACTACGCGAAACTCGTATAAAACGAAAGTGTGCACGCATGTTACGTGTAACTGCGGTATGTAAATCGACATGTTTATGTTGGAAAAAAAAAAGTGGCATTGCATAGTGGTAAGGTGTCGGCTTCATACGCAAGTGGACGCGGGTTTGATCCCCGGTGGGCCTACTTTTTTTTCTTTTCTTTTCTTGAACATTTTGTTTTGTCGAGGCATTTGGCGATAATTACGACATTTTGCTTTTACAATAAACACTGAAAAAAATTGTCGACGAAACAACCTTGCACAATTAAATGGTATTGGACTCCCTTTCCGGAGGTGCGATCGGGGAGAGCGGGGCTTGGGTTGCCGGCTGGACGCCGAGAAGTGGCGTGTACTGGTTAAGTTTTGTAATTAGCAGCCGCATACTTTCGCCGCGAAGCGGCGTGAACGCAGGCGGACGCTGTGTTAACGAGCTCCCCAGAGATACACGCGCCGTTCGAAAAGGGTAACCCAAATGGCATGAGCTCTACGCGTAGGTCGTATAGTCATTTCCGACCGAAGTGCATTACGTAGTGCGTATAGCTTTACTCTTACTGATAGAATTTGACCCGTGCTCTTTTCTGTCAGGCTTCATATTCTACTGCCGCCCAATGGAAATTCTATCAAGATCTTTCTACCAGACACGAAGTCCCGATCGTACCTGTGTGGTTTGGATTCCGGAAAGTGGAACAGTGTCCCATGCGGGATCTAGTGATAGTGAAGTGAGTGACGGTGATGAGGACAACTTGCCAACGAAGGGCCTAACAACAGAACTTCCAAGCGATAACGAAACTGAAGGCGGAACGCCCACCTTTCCAGTTCTGTCAACATCAAGAAAGAAACAAAAGTCACCGCCGGAAGTTTTTGACTGGCGAAAGGAAGACCGCTGTTTTGTGGAGCCTGCGGAACCCGTGTTTACGGCCTCTGATGATGTCAAAAACCCAGTGAAATATTTTCAAGTTTTCATTGATGACAAGCTGCTGTCGATGATTGTTGACGAGACAAACCTGTCTTCTGTGCGTCAGGCTGGAGTGTATGGGTAAACTTTTGTTACACTGTGTCAGCATGCTTGCGCAAAGTACATTGTATTCGAACTGAATTGTTGCATTGCCCCTTGAATTAAGGACCTTATAAAATCAAATGTGGTGTTTCAGCTCTATACATCTTATTTAATTTTACAAGAAAACATGTTTTCATTCAACTTTAGATGTATATCCGTAATGTATGCACACCAGAGGCACCCTAGTGTGCATGTCAGGCCAGATTAGTGTGCCGTGGTATGCACATTAGCCTGATGTTTGGTGTGGCGTAGTGTGCATGTCATGCCATTCTAGTCTGCTGTGGTGTGCACAACAGACCAGCCTAGTGTGTTTTGGTGTGCACATCAGACCACACTACGATGGTGTGACGGGCACTCCAAACCAGCCTAACGTGTTCTGTGGGCACACCAGAATACTTTAGACTGGTTTGATGTGCGCACCAGAACACACCAGGCCAGCCTGTTGTGCGCAACAAAACACACGAGGCCGGCCTGAGGTGCGCACCAGAACACACCCGGCCGGCCTGATTTTAACACCAGAAAACACTATGACACACCAAACCGGGCTGGTGGATTTTTCAATAGGGATATCAGGGCCATAGCTGACATTTTCGTACGGGCTGCCACGTGATCAGCGGAGGTGGGACATCATGAACCTGGACCCCTATAAGACAATCGCCTGACACGACAATCTTCAGAGGGCACGGCGAAAGCGCTGGGAACAGAGCACTCATCATGTGTCCTCTCGAACTGTTGCAGACCCTGCTGCTATCTTTTGCCAGTGCATTGGCTTCGCGACCACAGTTTGCTGACCCTGCATATCACCTAACGTCATCGAGCTACCGCAGTCATGCTGACAACAGCCATTTCATCGAATCCTTCTTGGACTACCATGTGATCAGCGGAGGTGGGACGTTAGAAGCCTGGACCCTATTATAAGACCATCGCCTCACACGACCATGTTCAGTGGGCACGGCGAAAGCGCAGGAAACAAAGCACTCATCATGTGTCCTCTTGAATTTACAGACCCTGCTGCTATCTTTTGCCGGTGCATTGGCTTCGCGACCACAGTTTGCTGACCCTGCATATCACCTAACGTCATCGAGCTACCGCAGTCATGCTGACAACAGCCATTTTATCGAATCCTTCTTGGACTACCACGTGATCAGCGGAGGTGGGACGTTAGAAGCCTGGACCCTATTATAAGACCATCGCCTCACACGACCATCTTCAGTGGGCACGGTGAAAGCGCAGGAAACAAACCACTCATCATGTGTCCTCTCGAACTGTTACAGACCCTGCTGCTCTCTTTTGCCGGTGCGTTGGCTTCGCGACCACAGTTTGCTGACCCTGCATATCACCTAACGTCATCGAGCTGCTGCAGTCATGCTGACGATAGCTATCTAATCAAATCCTCCTTGGACTACCACGTGATCAGCGGAGGTGGGACGTCATCAGCCTGCACCCTATTATAAGACCATCGCCTCATACGACCAACTTCAGTGGGCACGGCGAAAGCGCAGGAAACAAAGCACTCATCATGTGTCCTCTCGAACTGTTACAGACCCTGCTGCTATCTTTTGCCAGTGCATTGGCTTCGCGACCACAGCTTGCTGGCCCTGAATATCACATAACGTCATCGAGCTGCCGGAGTCATGCTGACAACAGCATTTTCATAGAATCCTTCTTGGACTACCGCGTGATCAGCGGAGGCGGGACGTCATCAGCCTGGACCCTATTATAAAACCATCGCCTCACACGACCATCTTCAGTTGGCACGGTGCAAGCGCAGGGTAGAGAGCACTCATCATGTGTCCTCTCGAACTGTTACAGACCCTGCCGCTATCTTTTTCCGGTGCATTGGCTTCACGACCACAGCTTACCGACCCTGCATATCACCTAACGTCATTAAGCCGCCGGAGTCATGCTGACAACAGCCATTTCATCGAATCCTTCTTGGACTACCACGTAATAAGCGGAGGTGGGACATCATCAGCCTGGACCCTATTATAAGACCATCGCCTCACACGACCATCTTCAGTTGGCACGGCGCAAGCGCAGGGAAGAGAGCACTCATCATATGTCCTCTCGAACTGTTACAGACACTGCTGCTATCTTTTGCCGGTGCATTGGCTTCGCGACCAGAGTTTGCTGACCCTGCATATCACCTAACGTCTTCGAGCTGCCGCTGTCATGCTGACAACAGCCATTTCATCGAATCCTTCTTGGACTACCACGTGATTAGCGGAGTTGGGACGTCATCAGCCTGGACCCTATTATAAGGCCATCGCCTCACACGACCATCTTCAGTGGGCAAGGCGAAAGCGCGGGGGACAGAGCACTCATCATGTGTTCACTCGAACTGTTACAAACCCTGCTGCTATCTTTTCGCCGTGCATTGGCTTCGCGACCACAGTTTAATGACCCTGCATATCACCTAACGTCATCGAGCTGCCGCAGTCATGCTGACAACTGCCATGTCATCGAATACTTCTTGGACTACCACGTGATCAGCGGAGGTGAGACGTCAACAGCCTGGACCCTATTATAAGACCATCGCCTCACACGACCATTTTCAGTGGGCACGGCGAAAGCGCAGGAAACAAAGCACTCATCATGTGTCCTCTCGAACTGTTACAGACCCTGCTGCTATCTTTTGCCGGTGCATTGGCTTCGCGACCACAGTTTGCTGACCCTGCATATCACCTAACATCATCAAGCTGCCGGAGTCATGTTGACAACGGCCATTTCATCGAATCCTTCTTGGACTACCACATAATCAGCGGAGGTGGAACGTCATCAGTCTGGACCCTAATATAAGATCATCGCCTCACACGGCCACCTTCAGTGGGAACAGCGATAGCGCAAGGAACAAGGCACTCATCGTATGCCCTCTCGAACTGTTACAGACCCGGCTGCTATCTTTTGCCGGTGCATTGGCTTCGCGACCACAGGTTCCTGACTCTGCATATCGCCTAACATCATCGAGCTGCTGCAGTCATGCTGACAACAGCCATTCATCGAATCCTTGGACTACCCCGTGATCAGCGGAGGTGGGACGTCATCAGCCAGGACCCTATTATAAGAATATCGCCTCACACGACCATCTTCAGTGGGCACGGTGAAAGCGCTGGGAACAAAGCACTCATCACGTGTCCTCTCGAACTGTTATAGACCCTGCTGCTATCTTATGCTGGTGCATTGGTATCGCGACCAGTTTGCTGACCCTGCATATCGCCTAACGTCTTCGAGCTGCCGGAGTCATGCTGACAACAGCCATTTCATCGAATCCTTCTTGGACTACCACGTGATCAGCGGAGGTGGGACGTCATCAACCTGTACCCTAGTATAAGACCATCGCCTCAAACGACCATCTTCAGTTGGCACGGCGCAAGCGCAGGGAAGAGAGCACTCATGATGTGTCCTCTCGAGCTGTTACAGACTTGCTGCTATCGTTTGCCGGCGGATTGGCTTCGCGACCACAGTTTGCTGACCCTGCATATCAGCTAACGTCGTCGAGCTGCCACAGTCATGCTGACAACAGCCGTTTAATCGAATCCTTCTTGGGCTACCACGTGATCAGCGGAGGTGGGACGTCATCAGCCTGGACCCTATTATAAGACCATCGCCTCACATGACCATCTTCAGTAGGCACGGCGAAAGCGCAGGGAACAGAGCACTCATCATGTGTCCTCTCGGACTGTTACAGACCCTGCTGCTATCTTTTGCAGGTGCATTGGCTTCGAGACCACAGTTTCCTGACCCTGCATATCACCTAATGGCATCGAGCTGCTGCAGTCATGCTGACAACAGCCATTTAATCGAATCCTTCTTGGACTACCACGTGATCACCGGAGGTGGGACGTCATCAGCCTGGACCCTACTATAAGACCATCGCCTCACACGACCATCTTCAGTGGGCATGGCGGAAGCGCAGGGAACAAAGCACTCATCATGTGTCCTCTCGAACTGTTACAGACCCTGCTGCTATCTTTTGCCGGTGCATTGGCTTCATGACGACAGTCTGCTGACCCTGCATATCACCTAACGTCATCGAGCTGCTGCAGTCATGCTGACAATAGCCATTTCATTGAATTCTTCTTGGACTACCACGTGATCAGCGGAGGTGGGACGTCATCAGCCCGGACCCTATTATAAGACCATCGCCTCACACGACCATCTTCAGTGGGCATGGCGAAAGTGCAGGGAACAAAGCACTCATCGTGCGTCCTCTCGAAGTGTTATAGACCCTGCTGCTATCTTTTGCCGGTGCATTGGCTTCGAGACCACAGTTTGCTGACCCTGCATATCACCGAACGTCATCGAGCTGCTGCAGTCATGCTGACAACAGCCATTTCATCGAATCCTTCTTGGACTACCACGTGATCAGCGGAGGTGGGACGTCATCAGCCTGGACCCTATTATAAGACCATTGCCGCACACGACCATCTTCAGTGGGCAGGGCGCAAGCGCAGGGAACAAAGCACTCATCATGTTTCCTCTCGAACTGTTGCAGGTTAATTACGCATGCTCGTGTAGAAGTGATGATAAATGCCTTGTTGTTGTGCCTTGCCCACATACCTTGCTAGTCACTGCATCCAATTGTTTCCATGTGTGGAAATTATTACTATGCGGGGACGTGGAAGAAAACCGGGGCCCAACAGTTGAAGAAAAGTTCGAACCACTTTTAGAAGGTCAAAAGGCCATACGGAATGATTTGGCCGAAATTAAAATCGGCTGGAAGTGACAGAGTCAACTGTGAGCAATATTGGTGTGCGAATAAATCAGTTTAAGAGCAGTGTTAAATATATGTCGGAGAAAACTGAGATCGTGGATAACTTAAATCAATGCGTGATGAGGATGCAGGAGGCCATAAGATTGCAGAACCTAAAGTTAGTCGCTGTGGAAGTCCGTGGCAGGAGAGCAAATTTTTTTTTTAATTAAGCATTCTCTTTAGGAAACGGAGGCGTTGCTGCGTCATAATGTGATCAAAGAAGTGTTCATGGATAAACTGGGTGTAAGTTGTTCTTCCGTAGCAGGAATTCATCGGCTGGGGAGGCTTGCTAAAGATCGGCCGGTCATACCTTATTTCCAAGATTATCATGAAAAACAAGCAGCTCTGCGGAATAGTGGGAAACTGAAGGCTGCACGTATCTTTATTGAGAACGACTATTCTCCAGAAACACTCCGAAAACGAAAAGAGCTTTGGCGGACCGCTAAAGCCGATAAAGATCACGGTATGAACGTTTTTCTGGTAAACCATAAATTTCGCATTAACGATGCGTACTACGTATGGTACGACGTTTCTAACGCACGTATTCGAGTACCGGCGGCGAGTGGGAATGACACTCATAATAAAGACAACTCAGTAGAATGACGAGCAGGGACGATGCGTTTAATGAACATATCCCAGTGCATTCGGGGAGTAGCACACCGTCTACCACCTAGCAGTTACGGTCCCCGTCGCATCACTTACGTGTGTTTTCATTGAATGTCAGAAGCATTGCAAATAAAACTGATAGTCTTGAACTGTTGCTTCTTTCATATGATCCCCACTTAGCTGTTTTAACATAAACCTGGCTCCACGACGGAATCTCTGACGATGAAATAATTCCACCGGGTTATCAACTTTTTAGGCGTGATCGTGGTTCGCGCGCTGGAGGCGTAGCAGTTATCGCAAAGTCCCATATTAATGTAACCTTACTTAATCAGATTGACGACCATGAACATTTGTTTTTGAATAGATCAATGTGGGGTTTTACTGTTTTACTCTCTACGGTTTAAAGGCCTCCAAATGCGGCCGACTTGTTTCTTGATAAATTATACGATCATCTTCTAGCCCAGCATGCGCACAATATTATTATAACAGGCGATTTTAATTTGTCCGCTATCGATTGGAATCAACTGGCCTGTGGCATGTCCAATTACAGTGATAGAATCTTAGACATTATGCTGGCTTAACCTTGATCAAATTGTTGGTGAGCACACGCGTGAAAATGCTCTTTTGGATTTCTTTTTCGTTAGTCAATTGTTTCTCACTGGAGTGCTTAGTGTTGAACCTGGTATCTCAGATCATCGTGTGTTGTCTTTTCGTTGTCCTGCTAGACACGTGGGAAGCACGCGGAATCGCTTTGTTGTGAATGTTAAAGACTATGAACGAGCTAACGATGTCGACATAATCGATTACCTCGATGATTAGTTAAATATTAACTCCGAGCAAAGCGTTTCGGGCTTGTGGAAACATTTTAAGGAACCTATAAAGTTTTCCATCGAACACTTTGTCTTTTCGAGGAAAGTACGTAGTAAACGTCAAAACCCCTGGATAAGCCGAGAAATTATTCAGATTAAGCGCAAATAAAGCGGCGTAGAAGGCATCATAACACTGCATTAGAGTACTTCTAGGAACTTAAAAAAAGAACTCGTGGCTAAGGTAAGTTTAGCAAAAACACGTTATTTTAGTATTACGCTTCCTGAGTTCATTAGAAGCGACCCACAGAAATTTTCCCGTTATCTGGGATCGAATAAAGAAGTGTTAACAAAATTAAAGGTGAACTTTGTGACCGAGGGTAAGGAAATAGCGAACATTTTTAACCAATATTTCCCAAGTGTATCTATTCCAAAAGATGACAACGGAACACCAGCCCCTCCTACAAATTCTTTCGAGGTTCCTGTAATTTCAGTCGAAGGTACCTTGTAAATGTTGCGTAAACTGAAAGTAAAAATTAGTTCTGGTCCAGACGGTCTACCCAATGCCTTTTTAAAACGTTATTCACTGCAATTAGGTGAATTTTCGACTAAGATTTTTTAAAGTTTCCTTACTTACCGGAGTAGTGCCAGATGACTGGAATAGAGCTCGGGTTGTACCGATTCACAAGAAAGGGGATACGTTATTGGTGTCTAATTAAGGCCAATATCAATTACTCGTAGTTGCTGGAAGTTATTGGAAGACCTCTTAGCCGGTTATATTAAAATCTTCTTATCTGAAAAGGGTATCTTTAATATCTTATCGCCTAAGCAGCATGTATTCAGGAAGGGAATGTCCACCGTCACGCAACTCGTTACGTCTGTTAAAAAATTTCGCGCGATACTCGATGATTCAGGGAAATTGCATGTTTTTTTTAGACTTCTGTAAGGCCTTTGATAAGCTGCCGCATGCAAAACTGCTTTATAAGCTCGAACGCATAGGACTTCCCTTTTAGATAATTCTTTCGATGAGTGCCTACTTATGAAATAGATTCCAATTCGTTTATGTTAACGGTCATGTTTTAAATGTTCTATCTGTCACCTCCGGCGTGCTCCAAGAAAGTGTGTTGGGACCATTGCTTTTTCTTATTCATATAAATGATCTAACCAAAGTGGTTTTTCCGTCTATTTCCATGAGATAGTTTGCGGATGATTGTATTGTTTTTAAAGACATCAACGGTGCTGACGACCATCTTGCACGTTAAGAATCTATTATTGAAATAGAGCACTGGTATAAAGCTTGGGATATGTATTTAAATATTGAATAGACTGTGCTTCTAAAAATTACACGAAAAAACATATAAGCTCATTTGAGTATCACCTTCACAACATTGCCGTTCCTGAGGTCACTAGCTATAAATATTTACGTGTTACTATTACTAATCGTTTAATTTGGTCTACACACACATTTCAAATATTTGCTCTAAAGCTTTCGCTAAACTGTGTTTTCTAAGGCGAAAGCTCAAACACGTACCCAGTAGTGTCAAGCTCCTCGCATACAATACGTTCATCAGGTCAAAACTCGAATATACATTAGTCATTTGGGATCCCCACAATAAAAAATATATCCACCAGCTTGAACTTGTACAAAGAAAGGCAGCTATGTTTATATATAGTAAATACAATAGATTGGACTCGCCCACTGAACTTATGAGAGACAACCAAATACCACCTCTCCATACACGTCAAAAAATGAGTCGTATTTTATTTATTTACAACATCCTGACATACAAAGTAAGCTTAAATACACTCCCATATCTCAATCAATTAAGTTCAAGAAAAACACGACACACTAAAGATCACGCACTACAGCCTATCTTCGCAAAAACAAATGCCTTTAAGCACAGCTTTTTTCTCGCACTATTTCGAACTGGAACTTGCTATCAGAAACCATTATTCAGTCAGCCAATTTCATTCAGGCATTAGAACGGTACTTAATTCGATAATGCATTCCGCAGCAGTGGTCTTGTCTTCTTTTGTATTATTGTTTTTGTCATTTTTTCATGTGCACCCATATGTTGTATTTTTTGCCTCTCCTGCTTGGGCCAGAGAACTGGCCTGCAGTATTGTAAAATAAAATAATAAATAAATAAACACTGGATGCTCTGCTTAAGCGTGCTGTGTGTGTGTTTTGTGCACCGTGTTTGGTGACGACGTCTGGACGACCACGGGCGCCGCCGGAATTCCCGCTGCGCTCACCACTGGACTCTACAAAAGTATTTCGCGTGATGCCCTTAGCCGTTAACAACGAGAGATCATATCGATTTCACACCCGGGATCTTCCGCCCTGGTCTGAAATCGCGACGATCTTGCTTGTAACGACTAAGGGCATCGCACGAAATACTTTTATAGAGTCCAGTGGTGAGCGCAGCGGGAATTCCGGCGGCGCAACACCTGGGTCTGAAATCGGGGTACGGGTTGGTACCACGCGGTACTAGTGGCTCTGTAGAACCACTGGAACCAGCCGGTTCCGCCTGGATCTAAAATTGGGGCACCAGTATGTATTCCGTCTGGAACTGCGGTGTCTGGAACTGCGCGGTTCCAGGCTGGATATAAAGTGGTGCCTTAATTTTGGATCCAGGCGGAACCGGCATTTTTCATTCCGGCCTGTAAATGACATTTTCGTGCGAGCAAGCTATATAAAGCGTACCCTATACTTCTATCTCCCGCTTAATAGGAACCAGAGTAAGATGCGCCGGTAGAAAAAACAATATTTGACTGCTGGTGTGCAATTTGATAACAGCGAGACGACTGTATATTATGTAAACAAGCAGAACATTTCCTATAAAAAAAAAACGGCACTGCCACCTTTTTGTCAGGACTCCTGCCCTGCATCCAGTTCCAGACGTGCTCATGAGTGCTAAGACAATTGCTCGTCACGCAAAAAAACATCGTAAGAACAGGTACTGAAGACTGAAATGATGCGGTATTCAACTAACGTTTGTGTTCAATAAATAGCACGCTTTACACAACGGTCAATAATTGCAGTTCTTTATTTCGCATCATACATTATAATATATCCTTCACTTGTGTCAAACAACCGTATAATATTGTTACGTTGTGGCTTGTCAGGTGACCTGGGGATCAAACTGCCTTGTGTTTCCCATTAGGGCACAGCGTTTTCATAGCGGTATTATAGTACGTTTTCCATTTTTCAACCCATGTTGATAGTATTTTTATATCGTCGGTGTCGCATTCCTGTAAGAGATAAAAATTTTGGCATAGTCAGTGAAGGATATTAAAAATATAGTTAATATCTATGCTTGTTGCGTTTGGGTTTTTCAATAT